>NW_026700186.1:0-44540 GCF_030435755.1 Ochotona princeps
TAGCCCTCAATGCAAAGGCTCTAGACGCAAATATTGGTGTGAGAGCTAATTCAATCAAGGAAACACTGCATGTTGGCGAAGGGCATATTGAAGAAGCATCAGCCGAGTGGTTCTTGTGGGAGAACAACTCCATTTGGCTCACTAACTTCACACACCATCAGGCTTCCAAGCAGCTCTCAAGGAAACTCAGTTTTCACACTCTATGCTTAGTGCCCTTTGAGTGCCTAGGACTGAAATGAAGCTTGGTGAGCATCCCACACAAACCAATGCTCCACATGCGGGTTTCACATGCCACCAACTCCACATTCACAGACAACTTCAGCGCCACAGCCATTTTCAGATAGCCCTCAATGCAAAGGCTCTAGACGCAAATATTGGTGTGAGAGCTAATTCAATCAAGGAAACACTGCATGTTGGTGAAGGGCATATTGAATAAGAATCAGCTGAGTGGTTCTTGTGGGAGAACAACTCCATTTGGCTCACTAACTTCACACACACTCAGGCTTCCAAGCAGCTCTCAAGGAAACTCAGTTTTCACACTCTATGCTTAGTGCCCTTTGAGTGCATTATCTAGGAATGAACCTGGTAGAGCATCCCACACAAACGAATGCTCCACATGCGGGTTTCACATGCCACCAACTCAACATTCACAGGCAACTTCAGCGCCACAGCTGTTTTCAAAAAGCTCTCAATGCAAAGGCTCTAGACGCAAATATTGGTGTGAGAGCTAATTCAATCAAGGAAACACTGCATGTTGGTGAAGGGCATATTGAAGAAGGATCAGCCGAGTGGTTCTTGTGGGAGAACAACTCCACTTGGCTCACTAACTTCACACACCATCAGGCTTCCAAGCAGCTCTCAAGGAAACTCAGTTTTCACACTCTATGCTTAGTGCCCTTTGAGAGACTTATAACTGAAATGAAGCTTGGTGAGCATCCCACACAAACGAATGCTCCACATGCGGGTTTCACATGCCACCAACTCCACATTCACAGGCAACTTCAGCGCCACAGCCGTTTTCAGATAGCCCTCAATGCAAAGGCCCTAGACTCAAATACTGGTGTGAGAGCTAATTCAATTAAGGAAACACTGCATGTTGGTGAAGGGCATATTGAAGAAAATCAGCCGAGTGGTTCTTGTGGGAGAACAACTCCATTTGGCTCACTAACTTCACAAACCATCAGGCTTCCAAGCAGCTCTCAAGGAAACTCAGGTTTCACACTCTATGCTTAGTGCCCTTTGAGTGCCTGGCACTGAAATGAAGCTTGGTGAGCATCCCACACAAACGAATGCTCCACATGCGGGTTTCACATGCCACCAACTCCACATTCTCAGGCAAACTTCAGCGCCACAGCCGTTTTCAGATAGCCCTCAATGCAAAGGCTCTAGACTCAAATATTGGTGTGAGAGCTAATTCAATCAAGGAAACACTGCATGTTGGTGAAGGGCATATTGAAGAAGGATCAGCCGAGTGGTTCTTGTGGGAGAACAACTCCATTTGGCTCACTAACTTCACACACCATCAGGCCTCCAAGCAGCTCTCAAGGAAACTCAGTTTTCACACTCTATGCTTAGTGCCCTTTGAGAGCCTTATAACTAAAATGAAGCTTGGTGAGCATCCTACACAAATGAATGCTCCACATGCGGGTTTCACATGCCACCAACTCCACATTCACAGGCAACTTCAGCGCCACAGCCGTTTTCAGATAGCCCTCAATGCAAAGGCTCTAGACGCAAATATTTGTGTGAGAGCTAATTCAATCAAGGAAACACTGCATGTTGGTGAAGGGCATATTGAAGAAGGATCAGCCGAGTGGTTCTTCTGGGAGAACAACTCCACTTGGCTCACTAACTTCACACACCATCAGGCTCCCAAGTAGCTCTCAAGGAAACTCAGTTTTCACACTCTATGCTTAGTGCCCTTTGAGTGCCTAGGACTGAAATGAAGCTTGGTGAGCATCCCACACAAACGAATGCTCCACATGCGGGTTTCACATGCCACCAACTCCACATTCACAGGCAACTTCAGCGCCACAGCCATTTTCAGATAGCCCTCAATGCAAAGGCTCTAGACGCAAATATTGGTGTGAGAGCTAATTCAATCAAGGAAACACTGCATGTTGGTGAAGGGCATATTGAAGAAGGATCAGCCGAGTGGTTCTTGTGGGAGAGCAACTCCATTTGGCTCACTAACTTCACACACCATCAGGCTTCCAAGCAGCTCTCAAGGAAACTCAGTTTTCACACTCTATGCTTAGTGCCCTTTGAGTGCATTATCTAGGAATGAACCTGGTAGAGCATCCCACACAAACGAATGCTCCACATGCGGGTTTCACATGACACCAACTCCACATTCTCAGGCAACTTCAGCGCCACAGCTGTTTTCAAATAGCCCTCAATGCAAAGGCTCTAGACGCAAATATTGGTGTGAGAGCTAATTCAATCAAGGAAACACTGCATGTTGGTGAAGGGCATATTGAAGAAGGATCAGCCGAGTGGTTCTTGTGGGAGAACAGCTCCATTTGGCTCACTAACTTCACACACCATCAGGCTTCCAAGCAGATCTCAATGAAACTCAGTTTTCACACTCTAGGCTTAGTGCCCTTTGAGTGCATTATCTAGGAATGAACCTGGTAGAGCATCCCACACAAACGAATGCTCCACATGCGGGTTTCACATGCCACCAACTCCACATTCACAGGCAACTTCAGCGACACAGCCGTTTTCAGATAGCCCTCAATGCAAAGGCTCTAGAAGCAAATATTGGTGTGAGAGCTAATTCAATCAAGGAAACACTGCATGTTGGTGAAGGGCATATTGAAGAAGGATCAGCCGAATGGTTCTTGTGGGAGAACAACTCCATTTGGCTCACTAACTTCACAAACCATCAGGCTTCCAAACAGCTCTCAAGGAAACTCAGTTTTCACACTCTAGGCTTAGTGCCCTTTGAGTGCATTATCTAGGAATGAACCTGGTAGAGCATCCCACACAAACGAATGCTCCACATGCGGGTTTCACATGCCACCAACTTCACATTCACTGGCAACTTCAGCGCCACAGCCGTTTTCAGATAGCCCTCAATGCAAAGGCTCTAGACGCAAATATTGTGTGAGAGCTAATTCAATCAAGGAAACACTGCATGTTGGCGAAGGGCATATTGAAGAAGCATCAGCCGAGTGGTTCTTGTGGGAGAACAACTCATTTGGCTCACTAACTTCACACACCATCAGGCTTCCAAGCAGCTCTCAAGGAAACTCAGTTTTCACACTCTATGCTTAGTGCCCTTTGAGAGACTTATAACTGAAATGAAGCTTGGTGAGCATCCCACACAAACGAATGCTCCACATGCGGGTTTCACATGCCACCAACTCCACATTCTCAGGCAACTTCAGCGCCACAGCCGTTTTCAGATAGCCCTCAATGCAAAGGCTCTAGACTCAAATATTGGTGTGAGAGCTAATTCAATCAAGGAAACACTGCATGTTGGGTGAAGGGCATATTGAAGAAGGATCAGCCGAGTGGTTCTTGTGGGAGAACAACTCCATTTGGCTCACTAACTTCACACACCATCAGGCCTCCAAGCAGCTCTCAAGGAAACTCAGTTTTCACACTCTATGCTTAGTGCCCTTTGAGAGCCTTATAACTAAAATGAAGCTTGGTGAGCATCCTACACAAATGAATGCTCCACATGCGGGTTTCACATGCCACCAACTCCACATTCACAGGCAACTTCAGCGCCACAGCCGTTTTCAGATAGCCCTCAATGCAAAGGCTCTAGACGCAAATATTTGTGTGAGAGCTAATTCAATCAAGGAAACACTGCATGTTGGTGAAGGGCATATTGAAGAAGGATCAGCCGAGTGGTTCTTCTGGGGAGAACAACTCCACTTGGCTCACTAACTTCACACACCATCAGGCTCCCAAGCAGCTCTCAAGGAAACTCAGTTTTCACACTCTATGCTTAGTGCCCTTTGAGTGCCTAGGACTGAATGAAGCTTGGTGAGCATCCCACACAAACGAATGCTCCACATGCGGGTTTCACATGCCACCAACTCCACATTCACAGGCAACTTCAGCGCCACAGCCATTTCAGATAGCCCTCAATGCAAAGGCTCTAGACGCAAATATTGGTGTGAGAGCTAATTCAATCAAGGAAACACTGCATGTTGGTGAAGGGCATATTGAAGAAGGATCAGCCGAGTGGTTCTTGTGGGAGAGCAACTCCATTTGGCTCACTAACTTCACACACCATCAGGCTTCCAGCAGCTCTCAAGGAAACTCAGTTTTCACACTCTATGCTTAGTGCCCTTTGAGTGCATTATCTAGGAATGAACCTGGTAGAGCATCCCACACAAACGAATGCTCCACATGCGGGTTTCACATGACACCAACTCCACATTCTCAGGCAACTTCAGCGCCACAGCTGTTTTCAAATAGCCCTCAATGCAAAGGCTCTAGACGCAAATATTGGTGTGAGAGCTAATTCAATCAAGGAAACACTGCATGTTGGTGAAGGGCATATTGAAGAAGGATCAGCCGAGTGGTTCTTGTGGGAGAACAGCTCCATTTGCTCACTTAACTTCACACACCATCAGGCTTCCAAGCAGATCTCAATGAAACTCAGTTTTCACACTCTAGGCTTAGTGCCCTTTGAGTGCATTATCTAGGAATGAACCTGGTAGAGCATCCCACACAAACGAATGCTCCACATGCGGGTTTCACATGCCACCAACTCCACATTCACAGGCAACTTCAGCGACACAGCCGTTTTCAGATAGCCCTCAATGCAAAGGCTCTAGAAGCAAATATTGGTGTGAGAGCTAATTCAATCAAGGAAACACTGCATGTTGGTGAAGGGCATATTGAAGAAGGATCAGCCGAATGGTTCTTGTGGGAGAACAACTCCATTTGGCTCACTAACTTCACAAACCATCAGGCTTCCAAACAGCTCTCAAGGAAACTCAGTTTTCACACTCTAGGCTTAGTGCCCTTTGAGTGCATTATCTAGGAATGAACCTGGTAGAGCATCCCACACAAACGAATGCTCCACATGCGGGTTTCACATGCCACCAACTTCACATTCACTGGCAACTTCAGCGCCACAGCCGTTTTCAGATAGCCCTCAATGCAAAGGCTCTAGACGCAAATATTGGTGTGAGAGCTAATTCAATCAAGGAAACACTGCATGTTGGCGAAGGGCATATTGAAGAAGCATCAGCCGAGTGGTTCTTGTGGGAGAACA
Organism: Ochotona princeps; assembly: GCF_030435755.1. NCBI lineage: Eukaryota > Metazoa > Chordata > Mammalia > Lagomorpha > Ochotonidae > Ochotona > Ochotona princeps. The sequence goes on from NW_026700186.1 coordinate 5,243, forward strand.
ACTCCATTTGGCTCACTAACTTCACACACCATCAGGCTTCCAAGCAGCTCTCAAGGAAACTCAGTTTTCACACTCTATGCTTGGTGCCCTTTGAGTGTCTAGGACTGAAATGAAGCTTGGTGAGCATCCTACACAAATGAATGCTCCACATGCGGGTTTCACATGCCACCAACTCCACATTCACAGCCAACTTCAGCACCACAGCCGTTTTCAGATAGCCCTCAATGCAAAGGCTCTAGACGCAAATATTGGTGTGAGAGCTAATTCAATCAAGGAAACACTGCATGTTGGTGAAGGGCATATTGAAGAAGGATCAGCCGAGTGGTTCTTCTGGGAGAACAACTCCACTTGGCTCACTAACTTCACGCACCATCAGGCTTCCAAGCAGCTCTCAAGGAAAGTCAGTTTACACACTCTATGCTTAGTGCCCTTTGAGTGCCTAGGACTGAAATGAAACTTGGTGAGCATCCCACACAAACGAATGCTCCACATGCGGGTTTCACATGCCACCAACTCCACATTCACAGGCAACTTCAGCGCCACAGCCATTTTCAGATAGCCCTCAATGCAAAGGCTCTAGACGCAAATATTGGTGTGAGAGCTAATTCAATCAAGGAAACACTGCATGTTGGTGAAGGGCATATTGAATAAGAATCAGCTGAGTGGTTCTTGTGGGAGAACAACTCCATTTGGCTCACTAACTTCACACACCATCAGGCTTCCAAGCAGCTCTCAAGGAAACTCAGTTTTCACACTCTATGCTTAGTGCCCTTTGAGTGCATTATCTAGGAATGAACCTGGTAGAGCATCCCACACAAACGAATGCTCCACATGCGGGTTTCACATGCCACCAACTTCACATTCACTGGCAACTTCAGCGCCACAGCCGTTTTCAGATAGCCCTCAATGCAAAGGCTCTAGACGCAAATATTGGTGTGAGAGCTAATTCAATCAAGGAAACACTGCATGTTGGTGAAGGGCATATTGAAGTAGGATCAGCCAATTGGTTCTTGTGGGAGAACAGCTCCATTTGCTCACTAACTTCACACACCATCAGGCTTCCAAGCAGATCTCCAGGAAACTCAGTTTTCACACTCTATGCTTAGTGCCCTTTGAGTGCCTAGGACTGAAATGAAGCTTGGTGAGCATCCCACACAAACGAATGCTCCACATGCGGGTTTCACATGCCACCAACTCCGCATTCACAGGCAACTCAGCGCCACAGCCGTTTTCAGATAGCCCTCAATGCAAAGGCTCTAGACGCAAATATTGGTGTGAGAGCTAATTCAATCAAGGAAACACTGCATGTTGGTGAAGGGCATATTGAAGAAGGATCAGCCGAGTGGTTCTTCTGGGAGAACAACTCCACTTGGCTCACTAACTTCACACACCATCAGGCTTCCAATCAGCTCTCAAGGAAACTCAGTTTTCACACTCTATGCTTAGTGCCCTTTGAGAGCCTTATTACTGAAATGAAGCTTGGTGAGCATCCCAAAAAAACGAATGCTCCACATGCGGGTTTCACATGCCACCAACTTCACATTCACAGGCAACTTCAGCGCCACAGCCGTTTTCAGATAGCCCTCAATGCAAAGGCCCTAGACTCAAATATTGGTGTCAGAGCTAATTCAATCAAGTAAACACTGCATGTTGGTGAAGGGCATATTGAAGAAAATCAGCCGAGTGGTTCTTGTGGTAGAACAACTCCATTTGGCTCACTAACTTAACACATCATCAGGCTTCCAAGCAGCTCTCAAGGAAACTCAGTTTTCACACTCTATGCTTAGTGCCCTTTGAGTGCCTAGGACTGAAATGAAGCTTGGTGAGCATCCCACACAAACGAATGCTCCACATGCGGGTTTCACATGCCACCAACTCCACATTCACAGGCAACTTCAGCGCCACAGCCGTTTTCAGATAGCCCTCAATGCAAAGGCTCTAGACGCAAATATTGGTGTGAGAGCTAATTCAATCAAGGAAACACTGCATGTTGGTGAAGGGCATATTGAAGAAGGATCAGCCGAGTGGATCTTGTGGGAGAACAACTCCATTTGGCTCACTAACTTCACAAACCATCAGGCTTCCAAGCAGCTCTCAAGGAAACTCAGTTTTCAAACTCTAGGCTTAGTGCCCTTTGAGTGCATTATCTAGGAATGAACCTGGTAGAGCATCCCACACAAACGAATGCTCCACATGCGGGTTTCACATGCCACCAACTTCACATTCACAGGCAAATTCAGCGCCACAGCCGTTTTCAGATAGCCCTCAATGCAAAGGCTCTAGACGCAAATATTGGTGTGAGAGCTAATTCAATCAAGGAAACACTGCATGTTGGCGAAGGGCATATTGAAGAAGCATCAGCCGAGTGGTTCTTGTGGGAGAACAACTCCATTTGGCTCACTAACTTCACACACCATCAGGCTTCCAAGCAGCTCTCAAGGAAACTCAGTTTTCACACTCTATGCTTAGTGTACTTTGAGTGTCTAGGACAGAAATGAAGCTTGGTGAGCATCCTACACAAATGAATGCTCCACATGCGGGTTTCACATGCCACCAACTCCACATTCACAGGCAACTTCAGCACCACAGCCGTTTTCAGATAGCCCTCAATGCAAAGGCTCTAGACGCAAATATTGGTGTGAGAATTAATTCAATCAAGGAAACACTGCATGTTGGTGAAGGGCATATTGAAGAAAATCAGCCGAGTGGTTCTTGTGGGAGAACAACTCCATTTGGCTCACTAACTTCACACACCATCAGGCTTCCAAGCAGCTCTCAAGGAAACTCAGTTTTCACACTCTATGCTTAGTGCCCTTTGAGTGCATTATCTAGGAATGAACCTGGTAGACCATCCCACACAAACGAATGCTCCAAATGCGGGTTTCACATGCCACCAACTTCACATTCACAGCCAACTTCAGCACCACAGCCGTTTTCAGATAGCCCTCAATGCAAAGGCTCTAGACGCAAATATTGGTGTGAGAGCTAATTCAATCAAGGAAACACTGCATGTTGGTGAAGGGCATATTGAAGAAGGATCAGCCGAGTGGTTCTTCTGGGAGAACAACTCCACTTGGCTCACTAACTTCACGCACCATCAGGCTTCCAAGCAGCTCTCAAGGAAAGTCAGTTTACACACTCTATGCTTAGTGCCCTTTGAGTGCCTAGGACTGAAATGAAACTTGGTGAGCATCCCACACAAACGAATGCTCCACATGCGGGTTTCACATGCCACCAACTCCACATTCACAGGCAACTTCAGCGCCACAGCCATTTTCAGATAGCCCTCAATGCAAAGGCTCTAGACGCAAATATTGGTGTGAGAGCTAATTCAATCAAGGAAACACTGCATGTTGGTGAAGGGCATATTGAATAAGAATCAGCTGAGTGGTTCTTGTGGGAGAACAACTCCATTTGGCTCACTAACTTCACACACCATCAGGCTTCCAAGCAGCTCTCAAGGAAACTCAGTTTTCACACTCTATGCTTAGTGCCCTTTGAGTGCATTATCTAGGAATGAACCTGGTAGAGCATCCCACACAAACGAATGCTCCACATGCGGGTTTCACATGCCACCAACTTCACATTCACTGGCAACTTCAGCGCCACAGCCGTTTTCAGATAGCCCTCAATGCAAAGGCTCTAGACGCAAATATTGGTGTGAGAACTAATTCAATCAAGGAAACACTGCATGTTGGTGAAGGGCATATTGAAGTAGGATCAGCCAATTGGTTCTTGTGGGAGAACAGCTCCATTTGGCTCACTAACTTCACACACCATCAGGCTTCCAAGCAGATCTCCAGGAAACTCAGTTTTCACACTCTATGCTTAGTGCCCTTTGAGTGCCTAGGACTGAAATGAAGCTTGGTGAGCATCCCACACAAACGAATGCTCCACATGCGGGTTTCACATGCCACCAACTCCACATTCACAGCCAACTTCAGCGCCACAGCCGTTTTCAGATAGCCCTCAATGCAAAGGCTCTAGACGCAAATATTGGTGTGAGAGCTAATTCAATCAAGAAAACACTGCATGTTGGTGAAGGGCATATTGAAGAAGGATCAGCCGAGTGGTTCTTCTGGGAGAACAACTCCACTTGGCTCACTAACTTCACACACCATCAGGCTTCCAATCAGCTCTCAAGGAAACTCAGTTTTCACACTCTATGCTTAGTGCCCTTTGAGAGCCTTATAACTGAAATGAAGCTTGGTGAGCATCCCAAAAAAACGAATGCTCCACATGCGGGTTTCACATGCCACCAACTTCACATTCACAGGCAACTTCAGCGCCACAGCCGTTTTCAGATAGCCCTCAATGCAAAGGCCCTAGACTCAAATATTGGTGTCAGAGCTAATTCAATCAAGTAAACACTGCATGTTGGTGAAGGGCATATTGAAGAAAATCAGCCGAGTGGTTCTTGTGGTAGAACAACTCCATTTGGCTCACTAACTTAACACATCATCAGGCTTCCAAGCAGCTCTCAAGGAAACTCAGTTTTCACACTCTATGCTTAGTGCCCTTTGAGTGCCTAGGACTGAAATGAAGCTTGGTGAGCATCCCACACAAACGAATGCTCCACATGCGGGTTTCACATGCCACCAACTCCACATTCACAGGCAACTTCAGCGCCACAGCCGTTTTCAGATAGCCCTCAATGCAAAGGCTCTAGACGCAAATATTGGTGTGAGAGCTAATTCAATCAAGGAAACACTGCATGTTGGTGAAGGGCATATTGAAGAAGGATCAGCCGAGTGGATCTTGTGGGAGAACAACTCCATTTGGCTCACTAACTTCACAAACCATCAGGCTTCCAAGCAGCTCTCAAGGAAACTCAGTTTTCAAACTCTAGGCTTAGTGCCCTTTGAGTGCATTATCTAGGAATGAACCTGGTAGAGCATCCCACACAAACGAATGCTCCACATGCGGGTTTCACATGCCACCAACTTCACATTCACAGGCAAATTCAGCGCCACAGCCGTTTTCAGATAGCCCTCAATGCAAAGGCTCTAGACGCAAATATTGGTGTGAGAGCTAATTCAATCAAGGAAACACTGCATGTTGGCGAAGGGCATATTGAAGAAGCATCAGCCGAGTGGTTCTTGTGGGAGAACAACTCCATTTGGCTCACTAACTTCACACACCATCAGGCTTCCAAGCAGCTCTCAAGGAAACTCAGTTTTCACACTCTATGCTTAGTGCCCTTTGAGTGTCTAGGACAGAAATGAAGCTTGGTGAGCATCCTACACAAATGAATGCTCCACATGCGGGTTTCACATGCCACCAACTCCACATTCACAGGCAACTTCAGCACCACAGCCGTTTTCAGATAGCCCTCAATGCAAAGGCTCTAGACGCAAATATTGGTGTGAGAACTAATTCAATCAAGGAAACACTGCATGTTGGTGAAGGGCATATTGAAGAAAATCAGCCGAGTGGTTCTTGTGGGAGAACAACTCCATTTGGCTCACTAACTTCACACACCATCAGGCTTCCAAGCAGCTCTCAAGGAAACTCAGTTTTCACACTCTATGCTTAGTGCCCTTTGAGTGCATTATCTAGGAATGAACCTGGTAGACCATCCCACACAAACGAATGCTCCAAATGCGGGTTTCACATGCCACCAACTTCACATTCACTGGCAACTTCAGCGCCACAGCCGTTTTCAGATAGCCCTCAATGCAAAAGGCTCTAGACGCAAATATTGGTGTGAGAACTAATTCAATCAAGGAAACACTGCATGTTGGTGAAAGGCATATTGAAGAAGGATCAGCCGAGTGGTTCTTGTGGGAGAACAGCTCCATTTGGCTCACTAACTTCACACACCATCAGGCTTCCAAGCAGATCTCAAGGAAACTCAGTTTTCACACTCTATGCTTAGTGCCCTTTGACTGCCTAGGACTGAAATGAAGCTTGGTGAGCATCCCACACAAACGAATGCTCCACATGCGGGTTTCACATGCCACCAACTCCACATTCACAGCCAACTTCAGCGCCACAGCCGTTTTCAGATAGCCCTCAATGCAAAGGTTCTAGACGCAATTATTGGTGTGAGAGCTAATTCAATCAAGGAAACACTGCATGTTGGTGAAGGGCATATTGAAGAAGGATCAGCCGAGTGGTTCTTGTGGGAGAACAACTCCACTTGGCTCACTAACTTCACACACCATCAGGCTTCCAAGCAGCTCTCAAGGAAACTCAGTTTTCACACTCTATGCTTAGTGCCCTTTGAGAGCCTTATAACTGAAATGAAGCTTGGTGAGCATCCCAAAAAAACGAATGCTCCACATGCGGGTTTCACATGCCACCAACTCCACATTCACAGGCAACTTCAGCGCCACAGCCGTTTTCAGATAGCCCTCAATGCAAAGGCCCTAGACTCAAATATTGGTGTCAGAGCTAATTCAATCAAGGAAACACTGCATGTTGGTGAAGGGCATATTGAAGAAAATCAGCCGAGTGGTTCTTGTGGAAGAACAACTCCATTTGGCTCACTAACTTCACACACCATCAGGCTTCCAAGCAGCTCTCAAGGAAACTCAGTTTTCACACTCTATGCTTAGTGCCCTTTGAGTGCCTAGGACTGAAATGAAGCTTGGTGAGCATCCCACACAAACGAATGCTCCACATGCGGGTTTCACATGCCACCAACTCCACATTCACAGGCAACTTCAGCGCCACAGCCGTTTTCAGATAGCCCTCAATGCAAAGTCTCTAGACGCAAATATTGGTGTGAGAGCTAATTCAATCAAGGAAACAGTGCATGTTGGTGAAGGGCATATTGAAGAAGAATCAGCCGAGTGGTTCTTGTGGGAGAGCAACTCCATTTGGCTCACTAACTTCACACACCATCAGGCTTCCAAGCAGCTCTCAAGGAAACTCAGTTTTCACACTCTAGGCTTAGTGCCCTTTGAGTGCATTATCTAGGAATGAACCTGGTAGAGCATCCCACACAAACGAATGCTCCACATGCGGGTTTCACATGCCACCAACTCCACATTCACAGGCAACTTCAGCGCCACAGCCGTTTTCAGATAGCCCTCAATGCAAAGGCTCTAGATGCAAATATTGGTGTGAGAGCTAATTCAATCAAGGAAACACTGCATGTTGGTGAAGGGCATATTGAAGAAGGATCAGCCGAGTGGTTCTTGAGGGAGAACAACTCCATTTGGCTCACTAACTTCACACACCATCAGGCTTCCAAGCAGCTCTCAAGGAAACTCAGTTTTCACACTCTATGCTTAGTGCCCTTTGAGTGCATTATCTAGGAATGAACCTGGTAGAGCATCCCACACAAACGAATGCTCCACATGCGGGTTTCACATGCCACCAACTCCACATTCACAGGCAACTTCAGCGCCACAGCCGTTTTCAGATAGCCCTCAATGCAAAGGCTCTAGACGCAAATATTGGTGTGAGAGCTAATTCAATCAAGGAAACACTGCATGTTGGTGAAGGGCATATTGAAGAAGGATCAGCCGAATGGTTCTTGCGGGAGAACAACTCCATTTGGCTCACTAACTTCACAAACCATCAGGCTTCCAAGCAGCTCTCAAGGAAACTCAGTTTTCACACTCTAGGCTTAGTGCCCTTTGAGTGCATTATCTAGGAATGAACCTGGTAGAGCATCCCACACAAACGAATGCTCCACATGCGGGTTTCACATGCCAGCAACTTCACATTCACTGGCAACTTCAGCGCCACAGCCGTTTTCAGATAGCCCTCAATGCAAAGGCTCTAGACGCAAATATTGGTGTGAGAGCTAATTCAATCAAGGAAACACTGCATGTTGGCGAAGGGCATATTGAAGAAGCATCAGCCGAGTGGTTCTTGTGGGAGAACAACTCCATTTGGCTCACTAACTTCACACACCATCAGGCTTCAAAGCAGCTCTCAAGGAAACTCAGTTTTCACACTCTATGCTTAGTGCCCTTTGAGTGTCTAGGACTGAAATGAAGCTTGGTGAGCATCCTACACAAATGAATGCTCCACATGCGGGTTTCACATGCCACCAACTCCACATTCTCAGGCAACTTCAGCGCCACAGCCGTTTTCACACAGCCCTCAATGCAAAGGCTCTAGACGCAAATATTGGTGTGAGAGCTAATTCAATCAAGGAAACACTGCATGTTGGTGAAGGGCATATTGAAGAAGGATCAGCCGAGTGGTTCTTCTGGGAGAACAACTCCACTTGGCTCACTAACTTCACACACCATCAGGCTTCCAAGCAGCTCTCAAGGAAACTCAGTTTTCACACTCTAGGCTTAGTGCCCTTTGAGTGCATTATCTAGGAATGAACCTGGTAGAGCATCCCACACAAACGAATGCTCCACATGCAGGTTTCACATGCCACCAACTCCACATTCACAGGCAACTTCAGCGCCACAGCCGTTTTCAGATAGCCCTCAATGCAAAGGCTCTAGACGCAAATATTGGTGTGAGAGCTAATTCAATTAAGGAAACACTGCATGTTGGTGAAGGGCATATTGAAGAAGGATCAGCTGAGTGGTTCTTGTGTGGGAACAACTCCATTTGGCTCACTAACTTCACACACCATCAGGCTTCCAAGCAGCTCTCAAGGAAACTCAGTTTTCACACTCTATGCTTAGTGCCCTTTGAGTGCCTAGGACTGAAATGAAGCTTGGTGAGCATCCCACACAAACGAATGCTCCACATGCGGGTTTCACATGCCACCAACTCCACATTCACAGGCAACTTCAGCGCCACAGCCATTTTCAGATAGCCCTCAATGCAAAGGCTCTAGACGCTAATATTGGTGTGAGAACTAATTCAATCAAGGAAACACTGCATGTTGGTGAAGGGCATATTGAATAAGAATCAGCTGAGTGGTTCTTGTGGGAGAACAACTCCATTTGGCTCACTAACTTCACAAACCATCAGGCTTCCAAGCAGCTCTCAAGGAAACTCAGTTTTCACACACTATGCTTAGTGCCCTTTGAGAGCCTTATAACTGAAATGAAGCTTGGGGAGCATCCCACACAAACGAATGCTCCACATGCGGGTTTCACATTCCACCAACTCCACATTCACAGGCAACTTCAGCGCCACAGCTGTTTTCAAATAGCTCTCAATGCAAAGGCTCTAGACGCAAATATTGGTGTGAGAGCTAATTCAATCAAGGAAACACTGCATGTTGGTGAAGGGCATATTGAAGAAGAATCAGCTGAGTGGTTCTTGTGGGAGAACAACTCCATTTGGCTCACTAACTTCACACACACTCAGGCTTCCAAGCAGCTCTCAAGGAAACTCAGTTTTCACACTCTATGCTTAGTGCCCTTTGAGTGCATTATCTAGGAATGAACCTGGTAGAGCATCCCACACAAACGAATGCTCCACATGCGGGTTTCACATGCCACCAACTCCACATTCACAGGCAACTTCAGCGCCACAGCTGTTTTCAAATAGCTCTCAATGCAAAGGCTCTAGACGCAAATATTGGTGTGAGAGCTAATTCAATCAAGGAAACACTGCATGTTGGTGAAGGGCATATTGAAGAAGGATCAGCCGAGTGGTTCTTGTGGGAGAACAACTCCACTTGGCTCACTAACTTCACACACCATCAGGCTTCCAAGCAGCTCTCAAGGAAACTCAGTTTTCACACTCTATGCTTAGTGCCCTTTGAGAGACGTATAACTGAAATGAAGCTTGGTGAGCATCCCACACAAACGAATGCTCCACATGCGGGTTTCACATGCCACCAACTCCACATTCACAGGCAACTTCAGCGCCACAGCCGTTTTCAGATAGCCCTCAATGCAAAGGCTCTAGACGCAAATATTGGTGTGAGAGCTAATTCAATCAAGGAAACACTGCATGTTGGTGAAGGGCATATTGAAGAAGGATCAGCTGAGTCGTTCTTCTGGGAGAACAACTCCACTTGGCTCACTAACTTCACACACCATCAGGCTTCCAAGCAGCTCTCAAGGAAACTCAGTTTTCACACTCTATGCTTAGTGCCCTTTGAGTGCCTAGGACTGAAATGAAGCTTGGTGAGCATCCCACACAAACGAATGCTCCACATGCGGGTTTCACATGCCACCAACTCCACATTCACAGGCAGCTTCAGCGCCACAGCCATTTTCAGATAGCCCTCAATGCAAAGGTCTAGAGCAAACTGAATGTTGGTGAGAGCTAATTCAATCAGGAACACTGAATGTGGCTGCCGGGAGCTTGGGATGATCAGGAGTGGTGTTGCACTCGGTGGGCTCGTCGTTGTTTGTTGTGGTGTTTTTTTCGTTTTAGATCTCAGTTTTCACACTCATCTTCTTCAGCAGCTCTTTGCCCTTACTATGCTTAGGTGCCCTTTGTGAACTTATAACTGAAATGAAGCTTGGTGAGCATCCCAAAAAAACGAATGCTCCACATGCGGGTTTCACATGCCACCAACTTCACATTCACTGGCAACTTCAGCGCCACAGCCGTTTTCAGATAGCCCTCAATGCAAAGGCTCTAGACGCAAATATTGGTGTGAGAGCTAATTCAATCAAGGAAACACTGCATGTTGGTGAAGGGCATATTGAAGAAGGATCAGCCGAGTGGTTCTTGTGGGAGAACAACTCCATTTGGCTCACTAACTTCACACACCATCAGGCTTCCAAGCAGATCTCAAGGAAACTCAGTTTTCACACTCTATGCTTAGTGCCCTTTGAGTGCATTATCTAGGAATGAACCTGGTAGAGCATCCCACACAAACGAATGCTCCACATGCGGGTTTCACATGCCACGAACTCCACATTCACAGGCAACTTCAGCGCCACAGCCATTTTCAGATAGCCCTCAATGCAAAGGCTCTAGACGCAAATATTGGTGTGAGAGCTAATTCAATCAAGGAAACACTGCATGTTGGTGAAGGGCATATTGAAGAAGGATCAGCCGAGTGTTTCTTGTGGGAGAACAACTCCATTTGGCTCACTAACTTCACAAACCATCAGGCTTCCAAGCAGCTCTCAAGGAAACTCAGTTTTCACAGTCTAGGCTTAGTGCCCTTTGAGTGCATTATCTAGGAATGAACCTGGTAGAGCATCCCACACAAACGAATGCTCCACATGCGGGTTTCACATGCCACCAACTTCACATTCACTGGCAACTTCAGCGCCACAGCCGTTTTCAGATAGCCCTCAATGCAAAGGCTCTAGACGCAAATATTGGTGTGAGAGCTAATTCAATCAAGGAAACACTGCATGTTGGCGAAGGGCATATTGAAGAAGCATCAGCCGAGTGGTTCTTGTGGGAGAACAACTCCATTTGGCTCACTAACTTCACACACCATCAGGCTTCCAAGCAGCTCTCAAGGAAACTCAGTTTTCACACTCTATGCTTAGTGCCCTTTGAGTGTCTAGGACTGAAATGAACCTTGGTGAGCATCCTACACAAATGAATGCTCCACATGCGGGTTTCACATGCCACCAACTCCACATTCACAGGCAACTTCAGCGCCACAGCCATTTTCAGATAGCCCTCAATGCAAAGGCTCTAGACGCAAATATTGGTGTGAGAGCTAATTCAATCAAGGAAACACTGCATGTTGGTGAAGGGCATATTGAATAAGAATCAGCTGAGTGGTTCTTGTGGGAGAACAACTCCATTTGGCTCACTAACTTCACACACCATCAGGCTTCCAAGCAGATCTCAAGGAAACTCAGTTTTCACACTCTATGCTTAGTGCCCTTTGAGTGCCTAGGACTGAAATGAAGCTTGGTGAGCATCCCACACAAACGAATGCTCCACATGCGGGTTTCACATGCCACCAACTCCACATTCACAGCCAACTTCAGCGCCACAGCCGTTTTCAGATAGCCCTCAATGCAAAGGCCCTAGACTCAAATATTGGTGTGAGAGCTAATTCAATCAAGTAAACACTGCATGTTGGTGAAGGGCATATTGAAGAAAATCAGCCGAGTGGTTCTTGTGGGAGAACAACTCCATTTGGCTCACTAACTTCACACACCATCAGGCTTCCAAGCAGTTCTCAAGGAAACTCAGTTTTCACACTCTATGCTTAGTGCCCTTTGAGTGCCTAAGACTGAAATGAAGCTTGGTGAGCATCCCACACAAACGAATGCTCCACATGCGGGTTTCACATGCCACCAACTCCACATTCACAGGCAACTTCAGCGCCACAGCCGTTTTAAGATAGCCCTCAATGCAAAGGCTCTAGACGCAAATATTGGTGTGAGAGCTAATTCAATCAAGGAAACACTGCATGTTGGTGAAGGGCATATTGAAGAAGAATCAGCCGAGTGGTTCTTGTGGGAGAACAACTCCATTTGTCTCACTAACTTCACACACCATCAGGCTTCCAAGCAGCTCTCAAGGAAACTCAGTTTTCACACTCTATGCTTAGTGCCCTTTGAGTGCATTATCTAGGAATGAACCTGGTAGAGCATCCCACACAAACGAATGCTCCACATGCGGGTTTCACATGCCACTAACTCCACATTCTCAGGCAACTTCAGCGCCACAGCTGTTTTCAAATAGCCCTCAATGCAAAGGCTCTAGACGCAAATATTGGTGTGAGAGCTAATTTAATCAAGGAAACACTGCATGTTGGTGAAGGGCATATTGAAGAAGGATCAGCCGAGTGGTTCTTGTGTGGGAGAATAACTCCATTTGGCTCACTAACTTCACACACCATCAGGCTTCCAAGCAGCTCTCAAGGAAACTCTGTTTTCACACTCTATGCTTAGTGCCCTTTGAGTGCATTATCTAGGAATGAACCTGGTAGAGCATCCCACACAAACGAATGCTCCACATGCGGGTTTCACATGCCACCAACTCCACATTCACAGGCAACTTCAGCGCCACAGCCGTTTTCAGATAGCCCTCAATGCAAAGGCTCTAGACGCAAATATTGGTGTGAGAGCTAATTCAATCAAGGAAACACTGCATGTTGGTGAAGGGCATATTGAAGAAGCATCAGCCGAATGGTTCTTGCGGGAGAACAACTCCATTTGGCAAACTAACTTCACAAACCATCAGGCTTCCAAGCAGCTCTCAAGGAAACTCAGTTTTCACACTCTAGGCTTAGTGCCATTTCAGTGCATTATCTAGGAATGAACCTGGTAGACCATCCCACACAAACGAATGCTCCACATGCGGGTTTCACATGCCACCAACTTCACATTCACTGGCAACTTCAGCGCCACAGCCGTTTTCAGATAGCCCTCAATGCAAAGGCTGTAGACGCAAATATTGGTGTGAGAACTAATTCAATCAAGGAAACACTGCATGTTGGTGAAGGGCATATTGAAGAAGGATCATCCAATTGGTTCTTGTGGGAGAACAGCTCCATTTGGCTCACTAACTTCACACACCATCAGGCTTCCAAGCAGATCTCAAGGAAACTCAGTTTTCACACTCTATGCTTAGTGCCCTTTGAGTGCCTAGGACTGAAATGAAGCTTGGTGAGCATCCCACACAAACGAATGCTCCACATGCGGGTTTCACATGCCACCAACTCCACATTCACAGCCAACTTCAGCGCCACAGCCGTTTTCAGATAGCCCTCAATGCAAAGGCTCTAGACGCAAATATTGGTGTGAGAGCTAATTCAATCAAGGAAACACTGTATGTTGGTGAAGGGCATATTGAAGAAGGATCAGCCGAGTGGTTCTTGTGGGAGAACAACTCCACTTGGCTCACTAACTTCACACACCATCAGGCTTCCAAGCAGCTCTCAAGGAAACTCAGTTTTCACACTCTATGCTTAGTGCCCTTTCAGAGCCTTATAACTGAAATGAAGCTTGGTGAGCATCCCAAAAAAACGAATGCTCCACATGCGGGTTTCACATGCCACCAACTCCACATTCACAGGCAACTTCACCGCCACAGCCGTTTTCAGATAGCCCTCAATGCAAAGGCCCTAGACTCAAATATTCGTGTCAGAGCTAATTCAATCAAGTAAACACTGCATGTTGGTGAAGGGCATAATGAAGAAGGATCAGCCGAGTGGTTCTTGTGTGGGAGAACAGCTCCATTTGGCTCACTAACTTCACACACCATCAGGCTTCCAAGCAGCTCTCAAGGAAACTCAGTTTTCACACTCTATGCTTAGTGCCCTTTGAGTGCATTATCTAGGAATGAACCTGGTAGAGCATCCCACACAAACGAATGCTCCACATGCGGGTTTCACATGCCACTAACTCCACATTCTCAGGCAACTTCAGCGCCACAGCTGTTTTCAAATAGCCCTCAATGCAAAGGCTCTAGACGCAAATATTGGTGTGAGAGCTAATTCAATCAAGGAAACACTGCATGTTGGTGAAGGGCGTATTGAAGAAGGATCAGCCGAGTGGTTCTTGTGTGGGAGAACAGCTCCATTTGGCTCACTAACTTCACACACCATCAGGCTTCCAAGCAGCTCTCAAGGAAACTCTGTTTTCACACTCTATGCTTAGTGCCCTTTGAGTGCATTATCTAGGAATGAACCTGGTAGAGCATCCCACACAAACGAATGCTCCACATGCGGGTTTCACATGCAACCAACTCCACATTCACAGGCAACTTCAGCGCCACAGCCGTTTTCAGATAGCCCTCAATGCAAAGGCTCTAGACGCAAATATTGGTGTGAGAGCTAATTCAATCAAGGAAACACTGCATGTTGGTGAAGGGCATATTGAAGAAGGATCAGCCGAATGGTTCTTGCGGGAGAACAACTCCATTTGGCTCACTAACTTCACAAACCATCAGGCTTCCAAGCAGCTCTCAAGGAAACTCAGTTTTCACACTCTAGGCTTAGTGCCCTTTGAGTGCATTATCTAGGAATGAACCTGGTAGAGCATCCCACACAAACGAATCTCCACATGCGGGTTTCACATGCCACCAACTTCACATTCACTGGCAACTTCAGCGCCACAGCCGTTTTCAGATAGCCCTCAATGCAAAGGCTCTAGATGCAAATATTGGTGTGAGAGCTAATTCAATCAAGGAAACACTGCATGTTGGCGAAGGGCATATTGAAGAAGCATCAGCCGAGTGGTTCTTGTGGGAGAACAACTCCATTTGGCTCACTAACTTCACACACCATCAGGCTTCCAAGCAGCTCTCAAGGAAACTCAGTTTTCACACTCTATGCTTAGTGCCCTTTGAGTGTCTAGGACTGAAATGAAGCTTGGTGAGCATCCTACACAAATGAATGCTCCACATGCGGGTTTCACATGCCACCAACTCCACATTCACAGGCAACTTCAGCACCACAGCCGTTTTCAGATAGCCCTCAATGCAAAGGCTCTAGACGCAAATATTGGTGTGAGAACTAATTCAATCAAGGAAACACTGCATGTTGGTGAAGGGCATATTGAAGAAAATCAGCCGAGTGGTTCTTGTGGGAGAACAACTCCATTTGGCTCACTAACTTCACACACCATCAGGCTTCCAAGCAGCTCTCAAGGAAACTCAGTTTTCACACTCTATGCTTAGTGCCCTTTGAGTGCATTATCTAGGAATGAACCTGGTAGAGCATCCCACACAAACGAATGCTCCACATGCGGGTTTCACATGCCACCAACTTCACATTCACTGGCAACTTCAGCGCCACAGCCGTTTTCAGATAGCCCTCAATGCAAAGGCTGTAGACGCAAATATTGGTGTGAGAACTAATTCAATCAAGGAAACACTGCATGTTGGTGCAGGGCATATTGAAGAAGGATCAGCCAATTGGTTCTTGTGGGAGAACAGCTCCATTTGGCTCACTAACTTCACACACCATCAGGCTTCCAAGCAGCTCTCAAGGAAACTCAGTTTTCACACTCTATGCTTAGTGCCATTTCAGTGCCTAGGACTGAAATGAAGCTTGGTGAGCATCCCACACAAACGAATGCTCCACATGCGGGTTTCACATGCCACCAACTCCACATTCACAGCCAACTTCAGCGCCACAGCCGTTTTCAGATAGCCCTCAATGCAAAGGCTCTAGACGCAAATATTGGTGTGAGAGCTAATTCAATCAAGGAAACACTGCATGTTGCTGAAGGGCATATTGAAGAAGGATCAGCCGAGTGGTTCTTGTGGGAGAAACAACTCCACTTGGCTCACTAACTTCACACACCATCAGGCTTCCAAGCAGCTCTCAAGGAAACTCAGTTTTCACACTCTATGCTTAGTGCCCTTTCAGAGCCTTATAACTGAAATGAAGCTTGGTGAGCATCCCAAAAAAACGAATGCTCCACATGCGGGTTTCACATGCCACCAACTCCACATTCACAGGCAACTTCAGCGCCACAGCCGTTTTCAGATAGCCCTCAATGCAAAGGCCCTAGACTCAAATATTGGTGTCAGAGCTAATTCAATCAAGTAAACACGGCATGTTGGTGAAGGGCATATTGAAGAAAATCAGCCGAGTGGTGCTTGTGGGAGAACAACTCCATTTGGCTCACTAACTTCACACACCATCAGGCTTCCAAGCAGATCTCAAGGAAACTCAGTTTTCACACTCTATGCTTAGTGCCCTTTGAGTGCCTAGGACTGAAATGAAGCTTGGTGAGCATCCCACACAAACGAATGCTCCACATGCGGGTTTCACATGCCACCAACTCCACATTCACAGCCAACTTCAGCGCCACAGCCGTTTTCAGATAGCCCTCAATGCAAAGGCTCTAGAGGCAAATATTGGTGTGAGAGCTAATTCAATCAAGGAAACACTGCATGTTGGTGAAGGGCATATTGAAGAAGGATCAGCCGAGTGGTTCTTCTGGGAGAACAACTCCATTTGGCTCACTAACTTCACACACCATCAGGCTTCCAAGCAGCTCTCAAGGAAACTCAGTTTTCACACTCTATGCTTAGTGCCCTTTGAGTGCCTAGGACTGAAATGAAGCTTGGTGAGCATCCCCACACAAACGAATGCTCCACATGCGGGTTTCACATGCCACCAACTCCACATTCACAGGCAACTTCAGCGCCACAGCCATTTTCAGATAGCCCTCAATGCAAAGGCTCTAGACGCAAATATTGGTGTGAGAGCTAATTCAATCAAGGAAACACTGCATGTTGGTGAAGGGCATATTGAATAAGAATCAGCTGAGTGGTTCTTGTGGGAGAACAACTCCATTTGGCTCACTAACTTCACAAACCATCAGGCTTCCAAGCAGCTCTCAAGGAAACTCAGTTTTCACACTCTATGCTTAGTGCCCTTTGAGAGCCTTATAACTGAAATGAAGCTTGGTTTGCATCCCACACAAACGAATGCTCCACATGCGGTTTCACATGCCACCAACTTCACATTCACTGGCAACTTCAGCGCCACAGCTGTTTTCAAATAGCTCTCAATGCAAAGGCTCTAGACGCAAATATTGGTGTGAGAGCTAATTCAATCAAGGAAACACTGCATGTTGGTGAAGGGCATATTGAAGAAGGATCAGCCGAGTGGTTCTTGTGGGAGAACAGCTCCATTTGGCTCACTAAATTCACACACCATCAGGCTTCCAAGCAGATCTCAAGGAAACTCAGGTTTCACACTCTATGCTTAGTGCAGTTTGAGTGCATTATCTAGGAATGAACCTGGTAGAGCATCCCACACAAACGAATGCTCCACATGCGGGTTTCACATGCCACCAACTCCACATTCACAGGCAACTTCAGCGCCACAGCCGTTTTCAGATAGCCCTCAATGCAAAGGCTCTAGACGCAAATATTGGTGTGAGAGCTAATTCAATCAAGGAAACACTGCATGTTGGTGAAGGACATATTGAAGAAGGATCAGCCGAGTGGTTCTTGTGGGAGAGCAACTCCATTTGTCTCACTAACTTCACACACCATCAGGCCTCCAAGCAGCTCTCAAGGAAACTCAGTTTTCACACTCTATGCTTAGTGCCCTTTGAGTGCATTATCTAGGAATGAACCTGGTAGAGCATCCCACACAAACGAATGCTCCACATGCGGGTTTCACATGCCACTAACTCCACATTCTCAGGCAACTTCAGCGCCACAGCTGTTTTCAAATAGCTCTCAATGCAAAGGCTCTAGACGCAAATATTGGTGTGAGAGCTAATTCAATCAAGGAAACACTGCATGTTGGTTAAGGGCATATTGAAGAAAATCAGCCGAGTGGTTCTTCTGGGAGAACAGCTCCATTTGGCTCACTAACTTCACACACCATCAGGCTTCCAAGCAGCTCTCAAGGAAACTCAGTTTTCACACTCTATGCTTAGTGCCCTTTGAGTGCCTAGCACTGAAATGAAGCTTGGTGAGCATCCCACACAAACGAATGCTCCACATGCGGGTTTCACATGCCACCAACTCCACATTCACAGGCAACTTCAGCGCCACAGCCGTTTTCAGATAGCCCTCAATGCAAAGGCTCTAGACGCAAATATTGGTGTGAGAGCTAATTCTATGAAGGAAACACTGCATGTTGGTGAAGGGCATATTGAAGAAGGATCAGCCGAGTGGTTCTTGTGGGAGAACAACTCCATTTGGCTCACGAACTTCACACACCATCAGGCTTCCAAGCAGCTCTCAAGGAAACTCAGTTTTCACACTCTATGCTTAGTGCCCTTTGAGAGCCTTATAACTGAAATGAAGCTTGGTGAGCATCCCACACAAACGAATGCTCCACATGCGGGTTTCACATGCCACTAACTCCACATTCTCAGGCAACTTCAGCGCCACAGCTGTTTTCAAATAGCTCTCAATGCAAAGGCTCTAGACGCAAATATTGGTGTGAGAGCTAATTCAATCAAGGAAACACTGCATGTTGGTGAAGGGCATTTTGAAGAAAATCAGCCGAGTGGTTCTTGTTGGAGAACAGCTCCATTTGGCTCACTAACTTCACACACCATCAGGCTTCCAAGCAGCTCTCAAGGAAACTCAGTTTTCACACTCTATGCTTAGTGCCCTTTGAGTGCATTATCTAGGAATGAACCTGGTAGAGCATCCCACACAAACGAATGCTCCACATGCGGGTTTCACATGCCACCAACTCCACATTCACAGGCAACTTCACCGCCACAGCCGTTTTCAGATAGCCCTCAATGCAAAGGCCCTAGACTCAAATATTGGTGTCAGAGCTAATTCAATCAAGGAAACACTGCATGTTGGTGAAGTGCATATTGAATTGAATCACCTGAGTGGTTCTTGTGGGAGAACAACTCCATTTGGCTCACTAACTTCACACACCATCAGGCTTCCAAGCAGCTCTCAAGGAAACTCAGTTTTCACACTCTATGCTTAGTGCCCTTTGAGTGCATTATCTAGGAATGAACCTGGTAGACCATCCCACACAAACGAATGCTCCACATGCGGGTTTCACATGCCACCAACTTCACATTCACTGGCAACTTCAGCGCCACAGCCGTTTTCAGATAGCCCTCAATGCAAAGGCTCTAGACGCAAATATTGGTGTGAGAGCTAATTCAATCAAGGAACCACTCGGCATGTTGGTGAAGGGCATATTGAAGAAGGATCAGCCAATTGGTTCTTGTGGGAGAACAGCTCCATTTGGCTCACTAACTTCACACACCATCAGGCTTCCAAGCAGATCTCAAGGAAACTCAGTTTTCACACTCTATGCTTAGTGCCCTTTGAGTGCCTAGGACTGAAATGAAGCTTGGTGAGCATCCCACACAAACGAATGCTCCACATGCGGGTTTCACATGCCACCAACTCCACATTCACAGCCAACTTCAGCGCCACAGCCGTTTTCAGATAGCCCTCAATGCAAAGGCTCTAGACGCAAATATTGGTGTGAGAGCTAATTCAATCAAGGAAACACTGCATGTTGGTGAAGGGCATATTGAATAAGAATCAGCTGAGTGGTTCTTCTGGGAGAACAACTCCATTTGGCTCACTAACTTCACAAACCATCAGGCTTCCAAGCAGCTCTCAAGGAAACTCAGTTTTCACACTCTATGCTTAGTGCCCTTTGAGAGCCTTATAACTGAAATGAAGCTTGGTGAGCATCCCACACAAACGAATGCTCCACATGCGGGTTTCACATGCCACTAACTCCACATTCTCAGGCAACTTCAGCGCCACAGCTGTTTTCAAATAGCTCTCAATGCAAAGGCTCTAGACGCAAATATTGGTGTGAGAGCTAATTCAATCAAGGAAACACTGCATGTTGGTGAAGGGCATATTGAAGAAGGATCAGCCGAGTGGGTCTTGTGGGAGAACAGCTCCATTTGGGCTCACTAAATTCACACACCATCAGGCTTCCAAGCAGATCTCAAGGAAACTCAGGTTTCACACTCTATGCTTAGTGCCCTTTGAGTGCATTATCTAGGAATGAACCTGGTAGAGCATCCCACACAAACGAATGCTCCACATGCGGTTTCACATGCCACCAACTCCACATTCACAGGCAACTTCAGCGCCACAGCCGTTTTCAGATAGCCCTCAATGCAAAGGCTCTAGACGCAAATATTGGTGTGAGAGCTAATTCAATCAAGGAAACACTGCATGTTGGTGAAGGACATATTGAAGAAGGATCAGCCGAGTGGTTCTTGTGGGAGAGCAACTCCATTTGTCTCACTAACTTCACACACCATCAGGCCTCCTAGCAGCTCTCAAGGAAACTCAGTTTTCACACTCTATGCTTAGTGCCCTTTGAGTGCATTATCTAGGAATGAACCTGGTAGAGCATCCCACACAAACGAATGCTCCACATGCGGGTTTCACATGCCACTAACTCCACATTCTCAGGCAACTTCAGCGCCACAGCTGTTTTCAAATAGCTCTCAATGCAAAGGCTCTAGGCGCAAATATTGGTGTGAGAGCTAATTCAATCAAGGAAACACTGCATGTTGGTGAAGGGCATATTGAAGAAAATCAGCCGAGTGGTTCTTCTGGGAGAACAGCTCCATTTGGCTCACTAACTTCACACACCATCAGGCTTCCAAGCAGCTCTCAAGGAAACTCAGTTTTCACACTCTATGCTTAGTGCCCTTTGAGAGCCTTATAACTGAAATGAAGCTTGGTGAGCATCCCACACAAACGAATGCTCCACATGCGGGTTTCACATGCCACCAACTCCACATTCACAGGCAACTTCAGCGCCACAGCTGTTTTCAGATAGCCCTCAATGCAAAGGCTCTAGACGCAAATATTGGTGTGAGAGCTAATTCAATCAAGTAAACACTGAATGTTGGTGAAGGGCATATTGAAGAAGAATCAGCCGAGTGGTTCTTGTGGGAGAGCAACTCCATTTGGCTCACTAACTTCACACACCATCAGGCTTCCAAGCAGCTCTCAAGGAAACTCAGTTTTCACACTCTATGCTTAGTGCCCTTTGAGTGCATTATCTAGGAATGAACCTGGTAGAGCATCCCACACAAACGAATGCTCCACATGCGGGTTTCACATGCCACCAACTCCACATTCACAGGCAACTTCAGCGCCACAGCCATTTTCAGATAGCCCTCAATGCAAAGGCCGTAGCCTCAAATATTGGTGTGAGAGCTAATTCAATCAAGTAAACACTGCATGTTGGTGAAGGGCATATTGAAGAAGGATCAGCCGAGTGGTTCTTGTGGGAGAACAACTCCACTTGGCTCACTAACTTCACACACCATCAGGCTTCCAAGCAGCTCTCAAGGAAACTCAGTTTTCACACTCTATGCTTAGTGCCCTTTGAGTGCATTATCTAGGAATGAACCTGGTAGAGCATCCCACACAAACGAATGCTCCACATGCGGGTTTCACATGCCACCAACTCCACATTCACAGGCAACTTCAGCGCCACAGCCGTTTTCAGATAGCCCTCAATGCAAAGGCTCTAGATGCAAATATTGGTGTGAGAGCTAATTCAATCAAGGAAACACTGCATGTTGGTGAAGGGCATATTGAATTGAATCAGCTGAGTGGTTCTTGTCGGAGAACAACTCCATTTGGCTCACTAACTTCACACACCATCAGGCTTCCAAGCAGCTCTCAAGGAAACTCAGGTTTCACACTCTATGCTTAGTGCCCTTTGAGTGCCTAGGACTGAAATGAAGCTTGGTGAGCATCCCACACAAACGAATGCTCCACATGCGGGTTTCACATGCCACCAACTCCACATTCACAGGCAACTTCAGCGCCACAGCCATTTTCAGATAGCCCTCAATGCAAAGGCTCTAGACGCAAATATTGGTGTGAGAGCTAATTCAATCAAGGAAACACTGCATGTTGGTGAAGGGCATATTGAATAAGAATCAGCTGAGTGGTTCTTGTGGGAGAACAACTCCATTTGGCTCACTAACTTCACAAACCATCAGGCTTCCAAGCAGCTCTCAAGGAAACTCAGTTTTCACACTCTATGCTTAGTGCCCTTTGAGAGCCTTATAACTGAAATGAAGCTTGGTGAGCATCCCACACAAACGAATGCTCCACATGCGGTTTCACATGCCACCAACTTCACATTCACTGGCAACTTCAGCGCCACAGCTGTTTTCAAATAGCTCTCAATGCAAAGGCTCTAGACGCAAATATTGGTGTGAGAGCTAATTCAATCAAGGAAACACTGCATGTTGGTGAAGGGCATATTGAAGAAGGATCAGCCGAGTGGTTCTTGTGGGAGAACAGCTCCATTTGGCCCACTAAATTCACACACCATCAGGCTTCCAAGCAGATCTCAAGGAAACTCAGTTTTCACACTCTATGCTTAGTGCCCTTTGAGTGCCTAGCACTGAATTGAAGCTTGGTGAGCATCCCACACAAACGAATGCTCCACATGCGGGTTTCACATGCCACCAACTCCACATTCACAGGCAACTTCAGCGCCACAGCCGTTTTCAGATAGCCCTCAATGCAAAGGCCCTAGACTCAAATATTGGTGTCAGAGCTAATTCAATCAAGGAAACACTGCATGTTGGTGAAGGGCATATTGAATTGAATCACCTGAGTGGTTCTTGTGGGAGAACAACTCCATTTGGCTCACTAACTTCACACACCATCAGGCTTCCAAGCAGCTCTCAAGGAAACTCAGTTTTCACACTCTATGCTTAGTGCCCTTTGAGTGCATTATCTAGGAATGAACCTGGTAGACCATCCCACACAAACGAATGCTCCACATGCGGGTTTCACATGCCACCAACTTCACATTCACTGGCAACTTCAGCGCCACAGCCGTTTTCAGATAGCCCTCAATGCAAAGGCTCTAGACGCAAATATTGGTGTGAGAACTAATTCAATCAAGGAAACACTGCATGTTGGTGAAGGGCATATTGAAGAAGGATCAGCCAATTGGTTCTTGTGGGAGAACAGCTCCATTTGGCTCACTAACTTCACAAACCATCAGGCTTCCAAGCAGATCTCAAGGAAACTCAGTTTTCACACTCTATGCTTAGTGCCCTTTGAGTGCCTAGGACTGAAATGAAGCTTGGTGAGCATCCCACACAAACGAATGCTCCACATGCGGGTTTCACATGCCACCAACTCCACATTCTCAGGCAACTTCAGCGCCACAGCCGTTTTCAGATAGCCCTCAATGCAAAGGCTCTAGACGCAAATATTGGTGTGAGAGCTAATTCAATCAAGGAAACACTGCATGTTGGTGAAGGGCATATTGAAGAAGGATCAGCCGAGTGGTTCTTGTGGGAGAACAACTCCATTTGGCTCACTAACTTCACACACCATCAGGCTTCCAAGCAGCTCTCAAGGAAACTCAGTTTTCACACTCTATGCTTAGTGCCCTTTGAGTGCATTATCTAGGAATGAACCTGGTAGACCATCCCACACAAACGAATGCTCCACATGCGGGTTTCACATGCCACTAACTCCACATTCAAAGGCAACTTCAGTGCCACAGCTGTTTTCAAATAGCCCTCAATGCAAAGGCTCTAGACGCAAATATGGTGTGAGAGCTAATTCAATCAAGGAAACACTGCATGTTGGTGAAGGGCATATTGAAGAAGGATCAGCCGAGTGGTTCTTGTGGGAGAACAGCTCCATTTGGCTCACTAACTTCACACACCATCAGGCTTCCAAGCAAATCTCAAGGAAACTCAGTTTTCACACTCTATGCTTAGTGCCCTTTGAGTGCATTATCTAGGAATGAACCTGGTAGAGCATCCCACACAAACGAATGCTCCACATGCGGGTTTCACATGCCACCAACTCCAAATTCACAGGCAACTTCAGCGCCACAGCCGTTTTCAGATAGCCCTCAATGCAAAGGCTCTAGATGCAAATATTGGTGTGAGAGCTAATTCAATCAAGGAAACACTGCATGTTGGTGAAGGGCATATTGAATTGAATCAGCTGAGTGGTTCTTGTCGGAGAACAACTCCATTTGGCTCACTAACTTCACACACCATCAGGCTTCCAAGCAGCTCTCAAGGAAACTCAGGTTTCACACTCTATGCTTAGTGCCCTTTGAGTGCCTAGGACTGAAATGAAGCTTGGTGAGCATCCCACACAAACGAATGCTCCACATGCGGGTTTCACATGCCACCAACTCCACATTCACAGGCAACTTCAGCGCCACAGCCATTTTCAGATAGCCCTCAATGCAAAGGCTCTAGACGCAAATATTGGTGTGAGAGCTAATTCTATGAAGGAAACACTGCATGTTGCTGAAGGGCATATTGAAGAAGGATCAGCCGAGTGGTTCTTGTGGGAGAACAACTCCATTTGGCTCACTAACTTCACACACCATCAGGCTTCCAAGCAGCTCTCAAGGAAACTCAGTTTTCACACTCTATGCTTAGTGCCCTTTGAGTGCCTAGGACTGAAATGAAGCTTGGTGAGCATCCCACACAAACGAATGCTCCACATGCGGGTTTCACATGCCACCAACTCCACATTCACAGGCAACTTCAGCGCCACAGCCATTTTCAGATAGCCCTCAATGCAAAGGCTCTAGACGCAAATATTGGTGTGAGAGCTAATTCAATCAAGGAAACACTGCATGTTGGTGAAGGGCATATTGAATAAGAATCAGCTGAGTGGTTCTTCTGGGAGAACAACTCCATTTGGCTCACTAACTTCACAAACCATCAGGCTTCCAAGCAGCTCTCAAGGAAACTCAGTTTTCACACTCTATGCTTAGTGCCCTTTGAGAGCCTTATAACTGAAATGAAGCTTGGTGAGCATCCCACACAAACGAATGCTCCACATGCGGGTTTCACATGCCACTAACTCCACATTCTCAGGCAACTTCAGCGCCACAGCTGTTTTCAAATAGCTCTCAATGCAAAGGCTCTAGACGCAAATATTGGTGTGAGAGCTAATTCAATCAAGGAAACACTGCATGTTGGTGAAGGGCATATTGAAGAAGGATCAGCCGAGTGGTTCTTGTGGGAGAACAGCTCCATTTGGCTCACTAAATTCACACACCATCAGGCTTCCAAGCAGATCTCAAGGAAACTCAGGTTTCATACTCTATGCTTAGTGCCCTTTGAATGCATTATCTAGGAATGAACCTGGTAGAGCATCCCACACAAACGAATGCTCCACATGCGGGTTTCACATGCCACCAACTCCACATTCACAGGCAACTTCAGCGCCACAGCCGTTTTCAGATAGCCCTCAATGCAAAGGCTCTAGACGCAAATATTGGTGTGAGAGCTAATTCAATCAAGGAAACACTGCATGTTGGTGAAGGACATATTGAAGAAGGATCAGCCGAGTGGTTCTTGGGGGAGAGCAACTCCATTTGTCTCACTAACTTCACACACCATCAGGCTTCCAAGCAGCTCTCAAGGAAACTCAGTTTTCACACTCTATGCTTAGTGCCCTTTGAGAGCCTTATAACTGAAATGAAGCTTGGTGAGCATCCCACACAAACGAATGCTCCACATGCGGGTTTCACATGCCACCAACTCCACATTCACAGGCAACTTCAGCGCCACAGCCATTTTCAGATAGCCCTCAATGCAAAGGCTCTAGACGCAAATATTGGTGTGAGAGCTAATTCTATGAAGGAAACACTGCATGTTGCTGAAGGGCATATTGAAGAAGGATCAGCCGAGTGGTTCTTGTGGGAGAACAACTCCATTTGGCTCACTAACTTCACACACCATCAGGCTTCCAAGCAGCTCTCAAGGAAACTCAGTTTTCACACTCTATGCTTAGTGCCCTTTGAGAGCCTTATAACTGAAATGAAGCTTGGTGAGCATCCCACACAAACGAATGCTCCACATGCGGGTTTCACATGCCACTATCTCCACATTCTCTGGCAACTTCAGCGCCACAGCTGTTTTCAAATAGCTCTCAATGCAAAGGCTCTAGACGCAAATATTGGTGTGAGAGCTAATTCAATCAAGGAAACACTGCATGTTGGTGAAGGGCATTTTGAAGAAAATCAGCCGAGTGGTTCTTGTGGGAGAACAGCTCCATTTGGCTCACTAACTTCACACACCATCAGGCTTCCAAGCAGCTCTCAAGGAAACTCAGTTTTCACACTCTATGCTTAGTGCCCTTTGACTGCATTATCTAGGAATGAACCTTGGAGAGCATCCCACACAAACGAATGCTCCACATGCGGGTTTCACATGCCACCAACTCCACATTCACAGGCAACTTCAGCGCCACAGCCGTTTTCAGATAGCCCTCAATGCAAAGGCCCTAGATTCAAATATTGGTGTCAGAGCTAATTCAATCAAGGAAACACTGCATGTTGGTGAAGGGCATATTGAATAAGAATCAGCTGAGTGGTTCTTCTGGGAGAACAACTCCATTTGGCTCACTAACTTCACAAACCATCAGGCTTCCAAGCAGCTCTCAAGGAAACTCAGTTTTCACACTCTATGCTTAGTGCCCTTTGAGAGCCTTATAACTGAAATGAAGCTTGGTGAGCATCCCACACAAACGAATGCTCCACATGCGGGTTTCACATGCCACTAACTCCACATTCTCAGGCAACTTCAGCGCCACAGCTGTTTTCAAATAGCTCTCAATGCAAAGGCTCTAGACGCAAATATTGGTGTGAGAGCTAATTCAATCAAGGAAACACTGCATGTTGGTGAAGGGCATATTGAAGAAGGATCAGCCGAGTGGTTCTTGTGGGAGAACAGCTCCATTTGGCTCACTAAATTCACACACCATCAGGCTTCCAAGCAGATCTCAAGGAAACTCAGGTTTCACACTCTATGCTTAGTGCCCTTTGAGTGCATTATCTAGGAATGAACCTGGTAGAGCATCCCACACAAACGAATGCTCCACATGCGGGTTTCACATGCCACCAACTCCACATTCACAGGCAACTTCAGCGCCACAGCCGTTTTCAGATAGCCCTCAATGCAAAGGCTCTAGACGCAAATATTGGTGTGAGAGCTAATTCAATCAAGGAAACACTGCATGTTGGTGAAGGACATATTGAAGAAGGATCAGCCGAGTGGTTCTTGTGGGAGAGCAACTCCATTTGTCTCACTAACTTCACACACCATCAGGCCTCCAAGCAGCTCTCAAGGAAACTCAGTTTTCACACTCTATGCTTAGTGCCCTTTGAGTGCATTATCTAGGAATGAACCTGGTAGAGCATCCCACACAAACGAATGCTCCACATGCGGGTTTCACATGCCACTAACTCCACATTCTCAGGCAACTTCAGCGCCACAGCTGTTTTCAAATAGCTCTCAATGCAAAGGCTCTAGACGCAAATATTGGTGTGAGAGCTAATTCAATCAAGGAAACACTGCATGTTGGTTAAGGGCATATTGAAGAAAATCAGCCGAGTGGTTCTTCTGGGAGAACAGCTCCATTTGGCTCACTAACTTCACACACCATCAGGCTTCCAAGCAGCTCTCAAGGAAACTCAGTTTTCACACTCTATGCTTAGTGCCCTTTGAGTGCCTAGCACTGAAATGAAGCTTGGTGAGCATCCCACACAAACGAATGCTCCACATGCGGGTTTCACATGCCACCAACTCCACATTCACAGGCAACTTCAGCGCCACAGCCGTTTTCAGATAGCCCTCAATGCAAAGGCTCTAGACGCAAATATTGGTGTGAGAGCTAATTCTATGAAGGAAACACTGCATGTTGGTGAAGGGCATATTGAAGAAGGATCAGCCGAGTGGTTCTTGTGGGAGAACAACTCCATTTGGCTCACGAACTTCACACACCATCAGGCTTCCAAGCAGCTCTCAAGGAAACTCAGTTTTCACACTCTATGCTTAGTGCCCTTTGAGAGCCTTATAACTGAAATGAAGCTTGGTGAGCATCCCACACAAACCATGCTCCACATGCGGGTTTCACATGCCACTAACTCCACATTCTCAGGCAACTTCAGCGCCACAGCTGTTTTCAAATAGCTCTCAATGCAAAGGCTCTAGACGCAAATATTGGTGTGAGAGCTAATTCAATCAAGGAAACACTGCATGTTGGTGAAGGGCATTTTGAAGAAAATCAGCCGAGTGGTTCTTGTTGGAGAACAGCTCCATTTGGCTCACTAACTTCACACACCATCAGGCTTCCAAGCAGCTCTCAAGGAAACTCAGTTTTCACACTCTATGCTTAGTGCCCTTTGAGTGCATTATCTAGGAATGAACCTGGTAGAGCATCCCACACAAACGAATGCTCCACATGCGGGTTTCACATGCCACCAACTCCACATTCACAGGCAACTTCACCGCCACAGCCGTTTTCAGATAGCCCTCAATGCAAAGGCCTTAGACTCAAATATTGGTGTCAGAGCTAATTCAATCAAGGAAACACTGCATGTTGGTGAAGTGCATATTGAATTGAATCACCTGAGTGGTTCTTGTGGGAGAACAACTCCATTTGGCTCACTAACTTCACACACCATCAGGCTTCCAAGCAGCTCTCAAGGAAACTCAGTTTTCACACTCTATGCTTAGTGCCCTTTGAGTGCATTATCTAGGAATGAACCTGGTAGACCATCCCACACAAACGAATGCTCCACATGCGGGTTTCACATGCCACCAACTTCACATTCACTGGCAACTTCAGCGCCACAGCCGTTTTCAGATAGCCCTCAATGCAAAGGCTCTAGACGCAAATATTGGTGTGAGAGCTAATTCAATCAAGGAACCACTCGGCATGTTGGTGAAGGGCATATTGAAGAAGGATCAGCCAATTGGTTCTTGTGGGAGAACAGCTCCATTTGGCTCACTAACTTCACACACCATCAGGCTTCCAAGCAGATCTCAAGGAAACTCAGTTTTCACACTCTATGCTTAGTGCCCTTTGAGTGCCTAGGACTGAATGAAGCTTGGTGAGCATCCCACACAAACGAATGCTCCACATGCGGGTTTCACATGCCACCAACTCCACATTCACAGCCAACTTCAGCGCCACAGCCGTTTTCAGATAGCCCTCAATGCAAAGGCTCTAGACGCAAATATTGGTGTGAGAGCTAATTCAATCAAGGAAACACTGCATGTTGGTGAAGGGCATATTGAATAAGAATCAGCTGAGTGGTTCTTCTGGGAGAACAACTCCATTTGGCTCACTAACTTCACAAACCATCAGGCTTCCAAGCAGCTCTCAAGGAAACTCAGTTTTCACACTCTATGCTTAGTGCCCTTTGAGAGCCTTATAACTGAAATGAAGCTTGGTGAGCATCCCACACAAACGAATGCTCCACATGCGGGTTTCACATGCCACTAACTCCACATTCTCAGGCAACTTCAGCGCCACAGCTGTTTTCAAATAGCTCTCAATGCAAAGGCTCTAGACGCAAATATTGGTGTGAGAGCTAATTCAATCAAGGAAACACTGCATGTTGGTGAAGGGCATATTGAAGAAGGATCAGCCGAGTGGGTCTTGTGGGAGAACAGCTCCATTTGGCTCACTAAATTCACACACCATCAGGCTTCCAAGCAGATCTCAAGGAAACTCAGGTTTCACACTCTATGCTTAGTGCCCTTTGAGTGCATTATCTAGGAATGAACCTGGTAGAGCATCCCACACAAACGAATGCTCCACATGCGGGTTTCACATGCCACCAACTCCACATTCACAGGCAACTTCAGCGCCACAGCCGTTTTCAGATAGCCCTCAATGCAAAGGCTCTAGACGCAAATATGGTGTGAGAGCTAATTCAATCAAGGAAACACTGCATGTTGGTGAAGGACATATTGAAGAAGGATCAGCCGAGTGGTTCTTGTGGGAGAGCAACTCCATTTGTCTCACTAACTTCACACACCATCAGGCCTCCTAGCAGCTCTCAAGGAAACTCAGTTTTCACACTCTATGCTTAGTGCCCTTTGAGTGCATTATCTAGGAATGAACCTGGTAGAGCATCCCACACAAACGAATGCTCCACATGCGGGTTTCACATGCCACTAACTCCACATTCTCAGGCAACTTCAGCGCCACAGCTGTTTTCAAATAGCTCTCAATGCAAAGGCTCTAGACGCAAATATTGGTGTGAGAGCTAATTCAATCAAGGAAACACTGCATGTTGGTGAAGGGCATATTGAAGAAAATCAGCCGAGTGGTTCTTCTGGGAGAACAGCTCCATTTGGCTCACTAACTTCACACACCATCAGGCTTCCAAGCAGCTCTCAAGGAAACTCAGTTTTCACACTCTATGCTTAGTGCCCTTTGAGAGCCTTATAACTGAAATGAAGCTTGGTGAGCATCCCACACAAACGAATGCTCCACATGCGGGTTTCACATGCCACCAACTCCACATTCACAGGCAACTTCAGCGCCACAGCTGTTTTCAGATAGCCCTCAATGCAAAGGCTCTAGACGCAAATATTGGTGTGAGAGCTAATTCAATCAAGTAAACACTGAATGTTGGTGAAGGGCATATTGAAGAAGAATCAGCCGAGTGGTTCTTGTGGGAGAGCAACTCCATTTGGCTCACTAACTTCACACACCATCAGGCTTCCAAGCAGCTCTCAAGGAAACTCAGTTTTCACACTCTATGCTTAGTGCCCTTTGAGTGCATTATCTAGGAATGAACCTGGTAGAGCATCCCACACAAACGAATGCTCCACATGCGGGTTTCACATGCCACCAACTCCACATTCACAGGCAACTTCAGCGCCACAGCCATTTTCAGATAGCCCTCAATGCAAAGGCCGTAGCCTCAAATATTGGTGTGAGAGCTAATTCAATCAAGTAAACACTGCATGTTGGTGAAGGGCATATTGAAGAAGGATCAGCCGAGTGGTTCTTGTGGGAGAACAACTCCACTTGGCTCACTAACTTCACACACCATCAGGCTTCCAAGCAGCTCTCAAGGAAACTCAGTTTTCACACTCTATGCTTAGTGCCCTTTGAGTGCATTATCTAGGAATGAACCTGGTAGAGCATCCCACACAAACGAATGCTCCACATGCGGGTTTCACATGCCACCAACTCCACATTCACAGGCAACTTCAGCGCCACAGCCGTTTTCAGATAGCCCTCAATGCAAAGGCTCTAGATGCAAATATTGGTGTGAGAGCTAATTCAATCAAGGAAACACTGCATGTTGGTGAAGGGCATATTGAATTGAATCAGCTGAGTGGTTCTTGTGGGAGAACAACTCCATTTGGCTCACTAACTTCACACACCATCAGGCTTCCAAGCAGCTCTCAAGGAAACTCAGGTTTCACACTCTATGCTTAGTGCCCTTTGAGTGCCTAGGACTGAAATGAAGCTTGGTGAGCATCCCACACAAACGAATGCTCCACATGCGGGTTTCACATGCCACCAACTCCACATTCACAGGCAACTTCAGCGCCACAGCCATTTTCAGATAGCCCTCAATGCAAAGGCTCTAGACGCAAATATTGGTGTGAGAGCTAATTCAATCAAGGAAACACTGCATGTTGGTGAAGGGCATATTGAATAAGAATCAGCTGAGTGGTTCTTGTGGGAGAACAACTCCATTTGGCTCACTAACTTCACAAACCATCAGGCTTCCAAGCAGCTCTCAAGGAAACTCAGTTTTCACACTCTATGCTTAGTGCCCTTTGAGAGCCTTATAACTGAAATGAAGCTTGGTGAGCATCCCACACAAACGAATGCTCCACATGCGGTTTCACATGCCACCAACTTCACATTCACTGGCAACTTCAGCGCCACAGCTGTTTTCAAATAGCTCTCAATGCAAAGGCTCTAGACGCAAATATTAGTGTGAGAGCTAATTCAATCAAGGAAACACTGCATGTTGGTGAAGGGCATATTGAAGAAGGATCAGCCGAGTGGTTCTTGTGGGAGAACAGCTCCATTTGGCCCACTAAATTCACACACCATCAGGCTTCCAAGCAGATCTCAAGGAAACTCAGTTTTCACACTCTATGCTTAGTGCCCTTTGAGTGCCTAGCACTGAATTGAAGCTTGGTGAGCATCCCACACAAACGAATGCTCCACATGCGGGTTTCACATGCCACCAACTCCACATTCACAGGCAACTTCAGCGCCACAGCCGTTTTCAGATAGCCCTCAATGCAAAGGCCCTAGACTCAAATATTGGTGTCAGAGCTAATTCAATCAAGGAAACACTGCATGTTGGTGAAGGGCATATTGAATTGAATCACCTGAGTGGTTCTTGTGGGAGAACAACTCCATTTGGCTCACTAACTTCACACACCATCAGGCTTCCAAGCAGCTCTCAAGGAAACTCAGTTTTCACACTCTATGCTTAGTGCCCTTTGAGTGCATTATCTAGGAATGAACCTGGTAGACCATCCCACACAAACGAATGCTCCACATGCGGGTTTCACATGCCACCAACTTCACATTCACTGGCAACTTCAGCGCCACAGCCGTTTTCAGATAGCCCTCAATGCAAAGGCTCTAGACGCAAATATTGGTGTGAGAACTAATTCAATCAAGGAAACACTGCATGTTGGTGAAGGGCATATTGAAGAAGGATCAGCCAATTGGTTCTTGTGGAGAACAGCTCCATTTGGCTCACTAACTTCACAAACCATCAGGCTTCCAAGCAGATCTCAAGGAAACTCAGTTTTCACACTCTATGCTTAGTGCCCTTTGAGTGCCTAGCACTGAAATGAAGCTTGGTGAGCATCCCACACAAACGAATGCTCCACATGCGGGTTTCACATGCCACCAACTCCACATTCTCAGGCAACTTCAGCGCCACAGCCGTTTTCAGATAGCCCTCAATGCAAAGGCTCTAGACGCAAATATTGGTGTGAGAGCTAATTCAATCAAGGAAACACTGCATGTTGGTGAAGGGCATATTGAAGAAGGATCAGCCGAGTGGTTCTTGTGGGAGAACAACTCCATTTGGCTCACTAACTTCACACACCATCAGGCTTCCAAGCAGCTCTCAAGGAAACTCAGTTTTCACACTCTATGCTTAGTGCCCTTTGAGTGCATTATCTAGGAATGAACCTGGTAGACCATCCCACACAAACGAATGCTCCACATGCGGGTTTCACATGCCACTAACTCCACATTCAAAGGCAACTTCAGTGCCACAGCTGTTTTCAAATAGCCCTCAATGCAAAGGCTCTAGACGCAAATATTGGTGTGAGAGCTAATTCAATCAAGGAAACACTGCATGTTGGTGAAGGGCATATTGAAGAAGGATCAGCCGAGTGGTTCTTGTGGGAGAACAGCTCCATTTGGCTCACTAACTTCACACACCATCAGGCTTCCAAGCAAATCTCAAGGAAACTCAGTTTTCACACTCTATGCTTAGTGCCCTTTGAGTGCATTATCTAGGAATGAACCTGGTAGAGCATCCCACACAAACGAATGCTCCACATGCGGGTTTCACATGCCACCAACTCCAAATTCACAGGCAACTTCAGCGCCACAGCCGTTTTCAGATAGCCCTCAATGCAAAGGCTCTAGATGCAAATATTGGTGTGAGAGCTAATTCAATCAAGGAAACACTGCATGTTGGTGAAGGGCATATTGAATTGAATCAGCTGAGTGGTTCTTGTCGGAGAACAACTCCATTTGGCTCACTAACTTCACACACCATCAGGCTTCCAAGCAGCTCTCAAGGAAACTCAGGTTTCACACTCTATGCTTAGTGCCCTTTGAGTGCCTAGGACTGAAATGAAGCTTGGTGAGCATCCCACACAAACGAATGCTCCACATGCGGGTTTCACATGCCACCAACTCCACATTCACAGGCAACTTCAGGGCCACAGCCATTTTCAGATAGCCCTCAATGCAAAGGCTCTAGACGCAAATATTGGTGTGAGAGCTAATTCTATGAAGGAAACACTGCATGTTGCTGAAGGGCATATTGAAGAAGGATCAGCCGAGTGGTTCTTGTGGGAGAACAACTCCATTTGGCTCACTAACTTCACACACCATCAGGCTTCCAAGCAGCTCTCAAGGAAACTCAGTTTTCACACTCTATGCTTAGTGCCCTTTGAGTGCCTAGGACTGAAATGAAGCTTGGTGAGCATCCCACACAAACGAATGCTCCACATGCGGGTTTCACATGCCACCAACTCCACATTCACAGGCAACTTCAGCGCCACAGCCATTTTCAGATAGCCCTCAATGCAAAGGCTCTAGACGCAAATATTGGTGTGAGAGCTAATTCAATCAAGGAAACACTGCATGTTGGTGAAGGGCATATTGAATAAGAATCAGCTGAGTGGTTCTTCTGGGAGAACAACTCCATTTGGCTCACTAACTTCACAAACCATCAGGCTTCCAAGCAGCTCTCAAGGAAACTCAGTTTTCACACTCTATGCTTAGTGCCCTTTGAGAGCCTTATAACTGAAATGAAGCTTGGTGAGCATCCCACACAAACGAATGCTCCACATGCGGGTTTCACATGCCACTAACTCCACATTCTCAGGCAACTTCAGCGCCACAGCTGTTTTCAAATAGCTCTCAATGCAAAGGCTCTAGACGCAAATATTGGTGTGAGAGCTAATTCAATCAAGGAAACACTGCATGTTGGTGAAGGGCATATTGAAGAAGGATCAGCCGAGTGGTTCTTGTGGGAGAACAGCTCCATTTGGCTCACTAAATTCACACACCATCAGGCTTCCAAGCAGATCTCAAGGAAACTCAGGTTTCATACTCTATGCTTAGTGCCCTTTGAATGCATTATCTAGGAATGAACCTGGTAGAGCATCCCACACAAACGAATGCTCCACATGCGGGTTTCACATGCCACCAACTCCACATTCACAGGCAACTTCAGCGCCACAGCCGTTTTCAGATAGCCCTCAATGCAAAGGCTCTAGACGCAAATATTGGTGTGAGAGCTAATTCAATCAAGGAAACACTGCATGTTGGTGAAGGACATATTGAAGAAGGATCAGCCGAGTGGTTCTTGGGGGAGAGCAACTCCATTTGTCTCACTAACTTCACACACCATCAGGCTTCCAATCAGCTCTCAAGGAAACTCAGTTTTCACACTCTATGCTTAGTGCCCTTTGAGAGCCTTATAACTGAAATGAAGCTTGGTGAGCATCCCACACAAACGAATGCTCCACATGCGGGTTTCACATGCCACCAACTCCACATTCACAGGCAACTTCAGCGCCACAGCCGTTTTCAGATAGCCCTCAATGCAAAGGCTCTAGACGCAAATATTGGTGTGAGAGCTAATTCTATGAAGGAAACACTGCATGTTGCTGAAGGGCATATTGAAGAAGGATCAGCCGAGTGGTTCTTGTGGGAGAACAACTCCATTTGGCTCACTAACTTCACACACCATCAGGCTTCCAAGCAGCTCTCAAGGAAACTCAGTTTTCACACTCTATGCTTAGTGCCCTTTGAGAGCCTTATAACTGAAATGAAGCTTGGTGAGCATCCCACACAAACGAATGCTCCACATGCGGGTTTCACATGCCACCAACTTCACATTCTCTGGCAACTTCAGCGCCACAGCTGTTTTCAAATAGCTCTCAATGCAAAGGCTCTAGACGCAAATATTGGTGTGAGAGCTAATTCAATCAAGGAAACACTGCATGTTGGTGAAGGGCATTTTGAAGAAAATCAGCCGAGTGGTTCTTGTGGGAGAACAGCTCCATTTGGCTCACTAACTTCACACACCATCAGGCTTCCAAGCAGCTCTCAAGGAAACTCAGTTTTCACACTCTATGCTTAGTGCCCTTTGACTGCATTATCTAGGAATGAACCTTGGAGAGCATCCCACACAAACGAATGCTCCACATGCGGGTTTCACATGCCACCAACTCCACATTCACAGGCAACTTCAGCGCCACAGCCGTTTTCAGATAGCCCTCAATGCAAAGGCCCTAGATTCAAATATTGGTGTCAGAGCTAATTCAATCAAGGAAACACTGCATGTTGGTGAAGGGCATATTGAATAAGAATCAGCTGAGTGGTTCTTCTGGGAGAACAACTCCATTTGGCTCACTAACTTCACAAACCATCAGGCTTCCAAGCAGCTCTCAAGGAAACTCAGTTTTCACACTCTATGCTTAGTGCCCTTTGAGAGCCTTATAACTGAAATGAAGCTTGGTGAGCATCCCACACAAACGAATGCTCCACATGCGGGTTTCACATGCCACTAACTCCACATTCTCAGGCAACTTCAGCGCCACAGCTGTTTTCAAATAGCTCTCAATGCAAAGGCTCTAGACGCAAATATTGGTGTGAGAGCTAATTCAATCAAGGAAACACTGCATGTTGGTGAAGGGCATATTGAAGAAGGATCAGCCGAGTGGTTCTTGTGGGAGAACAGCTCCATTTGGCTCACTAAATTCACACACCATCAGGCTTCCAAGCAGATCTCAAGGAAACTCAGGTTTCACACTCTATGCTTAGTGCCCTTTGAGTGCATTATCTAGGAATGAACCTGGTAGAGCATCCCACACAAACGAATGCTCCACATGCGGGTTTCACATGCCACCAACTCCACATTCACAGGCAACTTCAGCGCCACAGCCGTTTTCAGATAGCCCTCAATGCAAAGGCTCTAGACGCAAATATTGGTGTGAGAGCTAATTCAATCAAGGAAACACTGCATGTTGGTGAAGGACATATTGAAGAAGGATCAGCCGAGTGGTTCTTGGGGGAGAGCAACTCCATTTGTCTCACTAACTTCACACAACATCAGGCCTCCAAGCAGCTCTCAAGGAAACTCAGTTTTCACACTCTATGCTTAGTGCCCTTTGAGAGCCTTATAACTGAAATGAAGCTTGGTGAGCATCCCACACAAACGAATGCTCCACATGCGGGTTTCACATGCCACCAACTCCACATTCACAGGCAACTTCAGCGCCACAGCCATTTTCAGATAGCCCTCAATGCAAAGGCTCTAGACGCAAATATTGGTGTGAGAGGTAATTCTATGAAGGAAACACTGCATGTTGGTGAAGGGCATATTGAAGAAGGATCAGCCGAGTGGTTCTTGTGGGAGAACAACTCCATTTGGCTCACTAACTTCACACACCATCAGGCTTCCAAGCAGCTACAAGGAAACTCAGTTTTCACACTCTATGCTTAGTGCCCTTTGAGAGCCTTATAACTGAAATGAAGCTTGGTGAGCATCCCACACAAACGAATGCTCCACATGCGGGTTTCACATGCCACTATCTCCACATTCTCTGGCAACTTCAGCGCCACAGCTGTTTTCAAATAGCTCTCAATGCAAAGGCTCTAGACGCAAATATTGGTGTGAGAGCTAATTCAATCAAGGAAACACTGCATGTTGGTGAAGGGCATTTTGAAGAAAATCAGCCGAGTGGTTCTTGTGGGAGAACAGCTCCATTTGGCTCACTAACTTCACACACCATCAGGCTTCCAAGCAGCTCTCAAGGAAACTCAGTTTTCACACTCTATGCTTAGTGCCCTTTGACTGCATTATCTAGGAATGAACCTTGGAGAGCATCCCACACAAACGAATGCTCCACATGCGGGTTTCACATGCCACCAACTCCACATTCACAGGCAACTTCAGCGCCACAGCCGTTTTCAGATAGCCCTCAATGCAAAGGCCCTAGACTCAAATATTGGTGTGAGAGCTAATTCAATCAAGGAAACACTGCATGTTGGTGAAGGGCATATTGAAGAAAATCAGCCGAGTGGTTCTTGTGGGAGAACAACTCCATTTGGCTCACTAACTTCACACACCATCAGGCTTCCAAGCAGCTCTCAAGGAAACTCAGTTTTCACACTCTATGCTTAGTGCCCTTTGAGTGCCTAGGACTGAAATGAAGCTTGGTGAGCATCCCACACAAACGAATGCTCCACATGCGGGTTTCACATGCCACGAACTCCACATTCACAGGCAACTTCAGCGCCACAGCCATTTTCAGATAGCCCTCAATGCAAAGGCTCTAGACGCAAATACTGGTGTGAGAGCTAATTCAATCAAGGAAACACTGCATGTTGGTGAAGGGCATATTGAATAAGAATCAGCTGAGTGGTTCTTGTGGGAGAACAACTCCATTTGGCTCACTAACTTCACAAACCATCAGGCTTCCAAGCAGCTCTCAAGGAAACTCAGTTTTCACACTCTATGCTTAGTGCCCTTTGAGAGCCTTATAACTGAAATGAAGCTTGGTGAGCATCCCACACAAACGAATGCTCCACATGCGGGTTTCACATGCCACCAACTCCACATTCACAGGCAACTTCTGCGCCACAGCCGTTTTCAGATAGCCCTAAATGCAAAGGCTCTAGATGCAAATATTGGTGTGAGAGCTAATTCAATCAAGGAAACACTGCATGTTGGTGAAGGACATATTGAAGAAGGATCAGCCGAGTGGTTCTTGTGGGAGAGCAACTCCATTTGTCTCACTAACTTCACACACCATCAGGCCTCCAAGCAGCTCTCAAGGAAACGCAGTTTTCACACTCTATGCTTAGTGCCCTTTGAGTGCATTATCTAGGAATGAACCTGGTAGAGCATCCCACACAAACGAATGCTCCACATGCGGGTTTCACATGCCACTAACTCCACATTCTCAGGCAACTTCAGCGCCACAGCTGTTTTCAAATACCTCTCAATGCAAAGGCTCTAGACGCAAATATTGGTGTGAGAGCTAATTCAATCAAGGAAACACTGCATGTTGGTGAAGGGCATATTGAAGAAGGATCAGCCGAGTGGTTCTTGTGGGAGAACAACTCCATTTGGCTCACTAACTTCACACACCATCAGGCCTCCAAGCAGCTCTCAAGGAAACTCAGTTTTCACACTCTATGCTTAGTGCCCTTTGAGTGCATTATCTAGGAATGAACCTTGGAGAGCATCCCACACAAACGAATGCTCCACATGCGGGTTTCACATGCCACCAACTCCACATTCACAGGCAACTTCAGCGCCACAGCCGTTTTCAGATAGCCCTCAATGCAACGGCTCTAGATGCAAATATTGGTGTGAGAGCTAATTCAATCAAGGAAACACTGCGTGTTGCTGAAGGGCATATTGAAGAAGGATCAGCTGAGTGGTTCTTGTGGGAAACAACTCCATTTGGCTCATTAAATTCACACACCATCAGGCTTCCAAGCAGCTCTCAAGGAAACTCAGTTTTCACACTCTAGG
>NW_026700187.1:0-57722 GCF_030435755.1 Ochotona princeps
TGAGAACAACTCCTCATTTGGCTCACTAACTTCACACACCATCAGGCTTCCAAGCAGCTCTCAAGGAAACTCAGTTTTCACACTCTATGCTTAGTGCCCTTTGAGTGCATTATCTAGGAATGAACCTGGTAGAGCATCCCACACAAACGCATGCTCCACATGCGGGTTTCACATGCCACCAACTCCACATTCACAGGCAACTTCAGCGCCACAGCCGTTTTCAGATAGCCCTCAATGCAAAGGCTCTAGACGCAAATATTGGTGTGAGAGCTAATTCAATCAAGGAAACACTGCATGTTGGTGAAGGGCATATTGAAGAAGGATCAGCCGAGTGGTTCTTGTGGGAGAACAACTCCATTTGGCTCACTAACTTCACACACCATCAGGCTTCCAAGCAGCTCTCAAGGAAACTCAGTTTTCACACTCTATGCTTAGTGCTCTTTGTGTGCCTAGGACTGAAATGAAGCTTGGTCAGCATCCCACACAAACGAATGCTCCACATGCGGGTTTCACATGCCACCAACTCCACATTCACAGGCAACTTCAGCGCCACAGCCGTTTTCAGATAGCCCTCAATGCAAAGGCTCTAGACGCAAATATTGGTGTGAGAGCTAATTCAATCAAGGAAACACTGCATGTTGGTGAAGGGCATATTGAAGAAGGATCAGCCGAGTGGTTCTTGTGGGAGAACAACTCCATTTGGCTCACTAACTTCACACACCATCAGGCTTCCAAGCAGCTCTCAGGAAACTCAGTTTTCACACTCTATGCTTAGTGCCCTTTGAGTGCATTATCTAGGAATGAACCTGGTAGAGCATCCCACACAAACGAATGCTCCACATGCGGGTTTCACATGCCACCAACTCCACATTCACAGGCAACTTCAGCGCCACAGCCGTTTTCAGATAGCCCTCAATGCAAAGGCTCTAGACGCAAATATTGGTGTGAGAGCTAATTCAATCAAGGAAACACTGCATTTTGGTGAAGGGCATATTGAAGAAGGATCAGCCGAGTGGTTCTTGTGGGGAGAACAACTCCATTTGGCTCACTAACTTCACACACCATCAGGCTTCCAAGCAGCTCTCAAGGAAACTCAGTTTTCACACTGTATGCTTAGTGCCCTTTGAGTGCCTAGGACTGAAATGAAGCTTGGAGAGCATCCCACATAAACGAATGCTCCACATGCGGGTTTCACATGCCCCAACTCCACATTCACAGGCAACTTCAGCGCCACAGCCGTTTTCAGATAGCCCTCAATGCAAAGGCTCTAGACGCAAATATTGGTGTGAGAGCTAATTCAATCAAGGAAACACTGCATGTTGGTGAAGGGCATATTGAAGAAGGATCAGCCGAGTGGTTCTTGAGGGAGAACAACTCCATTTGGTTCAGTAACTTCACACACCATCAGGCTTCCAAGCAGCTCTCAAGGAAACTCAGTTTTCACACTCTATGCTTAGTGCCCTTTGAGTGCATTATCTAGGAATGAACCTGGTAGAGCATCCCACACAAACGCATGCTCCACATGCGGGTTTCACATGCCACCAACTCCACATTCACAGACAACTTCAGAGCCACAGCCGTTTTCAGATAGCCCTCAATGCAAAGGCTCTAGACCCAAAGTTGGTGTGAGAGCTAATTCAATCAAGGAAACACTGCATGTTGGTGAAGGGCATATTGAAGAAGGATCAGCCGAGTGGTTCTTGTGGGAGAACAACTCCATTTGGCTCACTAACTTCACACACCATCAGGCTTCCAAGCAGCTCTCAAGGAAACTCAGTTTTCACACTCTATGCTTAGTGCCCTTTTCATGGCTAGGACTGAAATGAACCTGGTAGAGCATCCCACATAAACGAATGCTCCACATGCGGGTTTCACATGCCACCAACTCCACATTCACAGGCAACTTCAGCGCCACAGCCGTTTTCAGATAGCCCTCAATGCAAAGGCTCTAGACGCAAATATTGATGTGAGAGCTAATTCAATCAAGGAAACACTGCATGTTGGTGAAGGGCATATTGAAGAAGGATCAGCTGAGTGGTTCTTGTGGGAGAACAACTCCATTTGGCTCACTAACTTCACACACCATCAGGCTTCCAAGCAGCTCTCAAGGAAACTCAGGTTTCACACTCTATGCTTAGTGCCCTTTGTGTGCCTAGGACTGAAATGAAGCTTGGTCAGCATCCCACACAAACGCATGCTCCACATGCGGGTTTCACATGCCACCAACTCCACATTCACAGGCAACTTCAGCGCCACAGCCGTTTTCAGATAGCCCTCAATGCAAAGGCTCTAGACGCAAATATTGGTGTGAGAGCTAATTCAATCAAGGAAACACTGCATGTTGGTGAAGGGCATATTGAAGAAGGATCAGCCGAGTGGTTCTTGTGGGAGAACAACTCCATTTGGCTCACTTACTTCACACACCATCAGGCTTCCAAGCAGCTCTCAAGGAAACTCAGTTTTCACACTCTATGCTTAGTGCCCTTTGAGTGCATTATCTAGGAATGAACCTGGTAGAGCATCCCAAACAAACGAATGCTCCACATGCGGGTTTCACATGCCACCAACTCCACATTCACAGGCAACTTCCAGCGCCACAGCCGTTTTCAGATAGCCCTCAATGCCAAAGGCTCTAGACGCAAATATTGGTGTGAGAGCTAATTCAATCAAGGAAACACTGCATGTTGGTGAAGGGCATATTGAAGAAGGATCAGCCGAGTGGTTCTTGTGGGGAGAACAACTCCATTTGGCTCACTTCACACACCATCAGGCTTCCAAGCAGCTCTCAAGGAAACTCAGGTTTCACACTCTATGCTTAGTGCCCTTTGAGTGCATTATCTAGGAATGAACCTGGTAGAGCATCCCACACAAACGAATGCTCCACATGCGGGTTTCACATGCCACCAACTCCACATTCACAGGCAACTTCAGCGCCACAGCCGTTTCAGATAGCCCTCAATGCAAAAGCTCTAGACGCAAATATTGGTGTGAGAGCTAATTCAATCAAGGAAACACTGCATGTTGGTGAAAGGGCATATTGAAGAAGGATCAGCCGAGTGGTTCTTGTGGAGAGAACAACTCCATTTGGCTCACTAACTTCACACACCATCAGGCTTCCAAGCAGCTCTCAAGGGAAACTCAGTTTTCACACTCTATGCTTAGTGCCCTATGAGTGCCTAGGACTGAATTGAAGCTTGGACAGCATCCCACATAAACGAATGCTGCACATGCGGGTTTCATATGCCACCAACTCCACATTCACAGGCAACTTCAGCGCCACAGCCGTTTTCAGATAGCCCTCAATGCAAAGGCTCTAGACGCAAATATTGGTGTGAGAGCTAATTCAATCAAGGAAACACTGCATGTTGGTGAAGGGCATATTGAAGAAGGATCAGCCGAGTGGTTCTTGTGGGAGAACAACTCCATTTGGCTCACTTACTTCACACACCATCAGGCTTCCAAGCAGCTCTCAAGGAAACTCAGTTTTCACACTCTATGCTTAGTGCCCTTTGAGTGCATTATCTAGGAATGAACCTTTTAGAGCATCCCAAACAAACGAATGCTCCACATGCGGGTTTCACATGCCACCAACTCCACATTCACAGGCAACTTCAGCGCCACAGCCGTTTTCAGATAGCCCTCAATGCAAAGGCTCTAGACGCAAATATTGGTGTGAGAGCTAATTCAATCAAGGAAACACTGCATGTTGGTGAAGGGCATATTGAAGAAGGATCAGCCGAGTGGTTCTTGTGGGAGAACAACTCCATTTGGCTCACTAACTTCACACACCATCAGGCTTCCAAGCAGCTCTCAAGGAAACTCAGTTTTCACACTCTATGCTTAGTGCCCTTTGAGTGCATTATCTAGGAATGAACCTGGTGTAGAGCATCCCACACAAACGCATGCTCCACATGCGGGTTTCACATGCCACCAACTCCACATTCACAGGCAACTTCAGCGCCACAGCCGTTTTCAGATAGCCCTCAATGCAAAGGCTCTAGACGCAAATATTGGTGTGAGAGCTAATTCAATCAAGGAAACACTGCATGTTGGTGAAGGGCATATTGAAGAAGGATCAGCCGAGTGGTTCTTGTGGGAGAACAACTCCATTTGGCTCACTAACTTCACACACCATCAGGCTTCCAAGCAGCTCTCAAGGAAACTCAGTTTTCACACTCTATGCTTAGTGCTCTTTGTGTGCCTAGGACTGAAATGAAGCTTGGTCCAGCATCCCACACAAACGAATGCTCCACATGCGGGTTTCACATGCCACCAACTCCACATTCACAGGCAACTTCAGCGCCACAGCCGTTTTCAGATAGCCCTCAATGCAAAGGCTCTAGACGCAAATATTGGTGTGAGAGCTAATTCAATCAAGGAAACACTGCATGTTGGTGAAGGGCATATTGAAGAAGGATCAGCCGAGTGGTTCTTGTGGGAGAACAACTCCATTTGGCTCACTAACTTCACACACCATCAGGCTTCCAAGCAGCTCTCAAGGAAACTCAGTTTTCACACTCTATGCTTAGTGCCCTTTGAAGTGCATTATCTAGGAATGAACCTGGTAGAGCATCCCACACAAACGAATGCTCCACATGCGGGTTTCACATGCCACCAACTCCACATTCACAGGCAACTTCAGCGCCACAGCCGTTTTCAGATAGCCCTCAATGCAAAGGCTCTAGACGCAAATATTGGTGTGAGAGCTAATTCAATCAAGGGAAACACTGCATTTTGGTGAAGGGCATATTGAAGAAGGATCAGCCGAGTGGTTCTTGTGAGGAGAACAACTCCATTTGGCTCACTAACTTCACACACCATCAGGCTTCCAAGCAGCTCTCAAGGAAACTCAGTTTTCACACTGTATGCTTAGTGCCCTTTGAGTGCCTAGGACTGAAATGAAGCTTGGAGAGCATCCCACATAAACGAATGCTCCACATGCGGGTTTCACATGCCCCCAACTCCACATTCACAGGCAACTTCAGCGCCACAGCCGTTTTCAGATAGCCCTCAATGCAAAGGCTCTAGACGCAAATATTGGTGTGAGAGCTAATTCAATCAAGGAAACACTGCATGTTGGTGAAGGGCATATTGAAGAAGGATCAGCCGAGTGGTTCTTGAGGGAGAACAACTCCATTTGGTTCAGTAACTTCACACACCATCAGGCTTCCAAGCAGCTCTCAAGGAAACTCAGTTTTCACACTCTATGCTTAGTGCCCTTTGAGTGCATTATCTAGGAATGAACCTGGTAGAGCATCCCACACAAACGCATGCTCCACATGCGGGTTTCACATGCCACCAACTCCACATTCACAGACAACTTCAGAGCCACAGCCGTTTTCAGATAGCCCTCAATGCAAAGGCTCTAGACCCAAAGTTGGTGTGAGAGCTAATTCAATCAAGGAAACACTGCATGTTGGTGAAGGGCATATTGAAGAAGGATCAGCCGAGTGGTTCTTGTGGGAGAACAACTCCATTTGGCTCACTAACTTCACACACCATCAGGCTTCCAAGCAGCTCTCAAGGAAACTCAGTTTTCACAC
The DNA here is from genome assembly GCF_030435755.1 of Ochotona princeps. NCBI lineage: Eukaryota > Metazoa > Chordata > Mammalia > Lagomorpha > Ochotonidae > Ochotona > Ochotona princeps. The sequence goes on from NW_026700187.1 coordinate 5,544, forward strand.
TCTATGCTTAGTGCCCTTTTCATGGCTAGGACTGAAATGAACCTGGTAGAGCATCCCACATAAACGAATGCTCCACATGCGGGTTTCACATGCCCACCAACTCCACATTCACAGGCAACTTCAGCGCCACAGCCGTTTTCAGATAGCCCTCAATGCAAAGGCTCTAGACGCAAATATTGATGTGAGAGCTAATTCAATCAAGGAAACACTGCATGTTGGGTGAAGGGCATATTGAAGAAGGATCAGCTGAGTGGTTCTTGTGGGAGAACAACTCCATTTGGCTCACTAACTTCACACACCATCAGGCTTCCAAGCAGCTCTCAAGGAAACTCAGGTTTCACACTCTATGCTTAGTGCCCTTTGTGTGCCTAGGACTGAAATGAAGCTTGGTCAGCATCCCACACAAACGCATGCTCCACATGCGGGTTTCACATGCCACCAACTCCACATTCACAGGCAACTTCAGCGCCACAGCCGTTTTCAGATAGCCCTCAATGCAAAGGCTCTAGACGCAAATATTGGGTGTGAGAGCTAATTCAATCAAGGAAACACTGCATGTTGGTGAAGGGCATATTGAAGAAGGATCAGCCGAGTGGTTCTTGTGGGAGAACAACTCCATTTTGGCTCACTTACTTCACACACCATCAGGCTTCCAAGCAGCTCTCAAGGAAACTCAGTTTTCACACTCTATGCTTAGTGCCCTTTGAGTGCATTATCTAGGAATGAACCTGGTAGAGCATCCCAAACAAACGAATGCTCCACATGCGGGTTTCACATGCCACCAACTCCACATTCACAGGCAACTTCAGCGCCACAGCCGTTTTCAGATAGCCCTCAATGCAAAGGCTCTAGACGCAAATATTGGGTGTGAGAGCTAATTCAATCAAGGAAACACTGCATGTTGGTGAAGGGCATATTGAAGAAGGATCAGCCGAGTGGTTCTTGTGGGAGAACAACTCCATTTGCTCACTTCTCACACACCATCAGGCTTCCAAGCAGCTCTCAAGGAAACTCAGGTTTCACACTCTATGCTTAGTGCCCTTTGAGTGCATTATCTAGGAATGAACCTGGTAGAGCATCCCCACACAAACGAATGCTCCACATGCGGGTTTCACATGCCACCAACTCCACATTCACAGGCAACTTCAGCGCCACAGCCGTTTTCAGATAGCCCTCAATGCAAAAGCTCTAGACGCAAATATTGGTGTGAGAGCTAATTCAATCAAGGAAACACTGCATGTTGGTGAAGGGCATATTGAAGAAGGGATCAGCCGAGTGGTTCTTGTGGGAGAACAACTCCATTTGGCTCACTAACTTCACACACCATCAGGCTTCCCAAGCAGCTCTCAAGGAAACTCAGTTTTCACACTCTATGCTTAGTGCCCTATGAGTGCCTAGGACTGAATTGAAGCTTGGACAGCATCCCACATAAACGAATGCTGCACATGCGGGTTTCATATGCCACCAACTCCACATTCACAGGCAACTTCAGCGCCACAGCCGTTTTCAGATAGCCCTCAATGCAAAGGCTCTAGACGCAAATATTGGTGTGAGAGCTAATTCAATCAAGGAAACACTGCATGTTGGTGAAGGGCATATTGAAGAAGGATCAGCCGAGTGGTTCTTGTGGGAGAACAACTCCATTTGGCTCACTTACTTCACACACCATCAGGCTTCCAAGCAGCTCTCAAGGAAACTCAGTTTTCACACTCTATGCTTAGTGCCCTTTGAGTGCATTATCTAGGAATGAACCTTTTAGAGCATCCCAAACAAACGAATGCTCCACATGCGGGTTTCACATGCCACCAACTCCACATTCACAGGCAACTTCAGCGCCACAGCCGTTTTCAGATAGCCCTCAATGCAAAGGCTCTAGACGCAAATATTGGTGTGAGAGCTAATTCAATCAAGGAAACACTGCATGTTGGTGAAGGGCATATTGAAGAAGGATCAGCCGAGTGGTTCTTGTGGGAGAACAACTCCATTTGGCTCACTAACTTCACACACCATCAGGCTTCCAAGCAGCTCTCAAGGAAACTCAGTTTTCACACTCTATGCTTAGTGCCCTTTGAGTGCATTATCTAGGAATGAACCTGGTAGAGCATCCCACACAAACGCATGCTCCACATGCGGGGTTTCACATGCCACCAAACTCCACATTCACAGGCAACTTCAGCGCCACAGCCGTTTTCAGATAGCCCTCTCAATGCAAAGGCTCTAGACGCAAATATTGGTTGTGAGAGCTAATTCAATCAAGGAAACACTGCATGTTGAGTGAAGGGCATATTGAAGAAGGATCAGCCGAGTGGTTTCTTGTGGGAGAACAACTCCATTTGGCTCACTAACTTCACACACCATCAGGCTTCCAAGCAGCTCTCAAGGAAACTCAGTTTTCACACTCTATGCTTAGTGCTCTTTGTGTGCCTAGGACTGAAATGAAGCTTGGTCAGCATCCCACACAAACGAATGCTCCACATGCGGGTTTCACATGCCACCAACTCCACATTCACAGGCAACTTCAGCGCCACAGCCGTTTTCAGATAGCCCTCAATGCAAAGGCTCTAGACGCAAATATTGGTGTGAGAGCTAATTCAATCAAGGAAACACTGCATGTTGGTGAAGGGCATATTGAAGAAGGATCAGCCGAGTGGTTCTTGTGGGGAGAACAACTCCATTTGGCTCACTAACTTCACACACCATCAGGCTTCCAAGCAGCTCTCAAGGAAACTCAGTTTTTCACACTCTATGCTTAGTGCCCTTTGAGTGCATTATCTAGGAATGAACCTGGTAGAGCATCCCACACAAACGAATGCTCCACATGCGGGTTTCACATGCCCACCAACTCCACATTCACAGGCAACTTCAGCGCCACAGCCGTTTTCAGATAGCCCTCAATGCAAAGGCTCTAGACGCAAATATTGGTGTGAGAGCTTAATTCAATCAAGGAAACACTGCATTTTGGTGAAGGGCATATTGAAGAAGGATCAGCCGAGTGGTTCTTGTGGGAGAACAACTCCATTTGGCTCACTAACTTCACACACCATCAGGCTTCCAAGCAGCTCTCAAGGAAACTCAGTTTTCACACTCTATGCTTAGTGCCCTTTGAGTGCCTAGGACTGAAATGAAGCTTGGAGAGCATCCCACACAAACGAATGCTCCACATGCGGGTTTCACATGCCCCCAACTCCACATTCACAGGCAACTTCAGCGCCACAGCCGTTTTCAGATAGCCCTCAATGCAAAGGCTCTAGACGCAAAATATTGGTGTGAGAGCTAATTCAATCAAGGAAACACTGCATGTTGGTGAAGGGCATATTGAAGAAGGATCAGCCGAGTGGTTCTTGAGGGAGAACAACTCCATTTGGTTCAGTAACTTCACACACCATCAGGCTTCCAGCAGCTCTCAAGGAAACTCAGTTTTCACACTCTATGCTTAGTGCCCTTTGAGTGCATTATCTAGGAATGAACCTGGTAGAGCATCCCACACAAACGCATGCTCCACATGCGGGTTTCACATGCCACCAACTCCACATTCACAGACAACTTCAGAGCCACAGCCGTTTTCAGATAGCCCTCAATGCAAAGGCTCTAGACCCAAAGTTGGTGTGAGAGCTAATTCAATCAAGGAAACACTGCATGTTGGTGAAGGGCATATTGAAGAAGGATCAGCCGAGTGGTTCTTGTGGGAGAACAACTCCCATTTGGCTCACTAACTTCACACACCATCAGGCTTCCAAGCAGCTCTCAAGGAAACTCAGTTTTCACACTCTATGCTTAGTGCCCTTTTCATGGCTAGGACTGAAATGAACCTGGTAGAGCATCCCACATAAACGAATGCTCCACATGCGGGTTTCACATGCCACCAACTCCACATTCACAGGCAACTTCAGCGCCACAGCCGTTTTCAGATAGCCCTCAATGCAAAGGCTCTAGACGCAAATATTGATGTGAGAGCTAATTCAATCAAGGAAACACTGCATGTTGGTGAAGGGCATATTGAAGAAGGATCAGCCGAGTGGTTCTTGTGGGAGAACAACTCCATTTGGCTCACTAACTTCACACACCATCAGGCTTAAAAGCAGCTCTCAAGGAAACTCAGGTTTCACACTCTATGCTTAGTGCCCTTTGTGTGCCTAGGACTGAAATGAAGCTTGGTCAGCATCCCACACAAACGCATGCTCCACATGCGGGTTTCACATGCCACCAACTCCACATTCACAGGCAACTTCAGCGCCACAGCCGTTTTCAGATAGCCCTCAATGCAAAGGCTCTAGACGCAAATATTGGTGTGAGAGCTAATTCAATCAAGGAAACACTGCATGTTGGTGAAGGGCATATTGAAGAAGGATCAGCCGAGTGGTTCTTGTGGGAGAACAACTCCATTTGGCTCACTTACTTCACACACCATCAGGCTTCCAAGCAGCTCTCAAGGAAACTCAGTTTTCACACTCTATGCTTAGTGCCCTTTGAGTGCATTATCTAGGAATGAACCTGGTAGAGCATCCCAAACAAACGAATGCTCCACATGCGGGTTTCACATGCCACCAACTCCACATTCACAGGCAACTTCAGCGCCACAGCCGTTTTCAGATAGCCCTCAATGCAAAGGCTCTAGACGCAAATATTGGTGTGAGAGCTAATTCAATCAAGGAAACACTGCATGTTGGTGAAGGGCATATTGAAGAAGGATCAGCCGAGTGGTTCTTGTGGGAGAACAACTCCATTTGGCTCACTTCACACACCATCAGGCTTCCAAGCAGCTCTCAAGGAAACTCAGGTTTCACACTCTATGCTTAGTGCCCTTTGAGTGCATTATCTAGGAATGAACCTGGTAGAGCATCCCACACAAACGAATGCCTCCACATGCGGGTTTCACATGCCACCAACTCCACATTCACAGGCAACTTCAGCGCCACAGCCGTTTTCAGATAGCCCTCAATGCAAAAGCTCTAGACGCAAATATTGGTGTGAGAGCTAATTCAATCAAGGAAACACTGCATGTTGGTGAAGGGCATATTGAAGAAGGATCAGCCGAGTGGTTCTTGTGGGAGAACAACTCCATTTGGCTCACTAACTTCACACACCATCAGGCTTCCAAGCAGCTCTCAAGGAAACTCAGTTTTCACACTCTATGCTTAGTGCTCTTTGTGTGCCTAGGACTGAAATGAAGCTTGGTCAGCATCCCACACAAACGAATGCTCCACATGCGGGTTTCACATGCCACCAACTCCACATTCACAGGCAACTTCAGCGCCACAGCCGTTTTCAGATAGCCCTCAATGCAAAGGCTCTAGACGTAAATATTGGTGTGAGAGCTAATTCAATCAAGGAAACACTGCATGTTGGTGAAGGGCATATTGAAGAAGGATCAGCCGAGTGGTTCTTGTGGGAGAACAACTCCATTTGGCTCACTAACTTCACACACCATCAGGCTTCCAAGCAGCTCTCAAGGAAACTCAGTTTTCACACCCTGTGCTTAGTGCCCTTTGAGTGCCTAGGACTGAATTGAAGCTTGGAGAGCATCCCACATAAACGAATGCTCCACATGCGGGTTTCACATGCCACCAACTCCACATTCACAGGCAACTTCAGCGCCACAGCCGTTTTCAGATAGCCCTCAATGCAAAGGCTCTAGACGCAAATATTGGTGTGAGAGCTAATTCAATCAAGGAAACACTGCATGTTGGTGAAGGGCATATTGAAGAAGGATCAGCCGAGTGGTTCTTGTGGGAGAACAACTCCATTTGGCTCACTAACTTCACACACCATCAGGCTTCCAAGCAGCTCTCAAGGAAACTCAGTTTTCACACTCTATGCTTAGTGCCCTATGAGTGCCTAGGACTGAATTGAAGCTTGGACAGCATCCCACATAAACGAATGCTGCACATGCGGGTTTCATATGCCACCAACTCCACATTCACAGGCAACTTCAGCGCCACAGCCGTTTTCAGATAGCCCTCAATGCAAAGGCTCTAGACGCAAATATTGGTGTGAGAGCTAATTCAATCAAGGAAACACTGCATGTTGGTGAAGGGCATATTGAAGAAGGATCAGCCGAGTGGTTCTTGTGGGAGAACAACTCCATTTGGCTCACTTACTTCACACACCATCAGGCTTCCAAGCAGCTCTCAAGGAAACTCAGTTTTCACACTCTATGCTTAGTGCCCTTTGAGTGCATTATCTAGGAATGAACCTTTTAGAGCATCCCAAACAAACGAATGCTCCACATGCGGGTTTCACATGCCACCAACTCCACATTCACAGGCAACTTCAGCGCCACAGCCGTTTTCAGATAGCCCTCAATGCAAAGGCTCTAGACGCAAATATTGGTGTGAGAGCTAATTCAATCAAGGAAACACTGCATGTTGGTGAAGGGCATATTGAAGAAGGATCAGCCGAGTGGTTCTTGTGGGAGAACAACTCCATTTGGCTCACTAACTTCACACACCATCAGGCTTCCAAGCAGCTCTCAAGGAAACTCAGTTTTCACACTCTATGCTTAGTGCCCTTTGAGTGCATTATCTAGGAATGAACCTGGTAGAGCATCCCACACAAACGCATGCTCCACATGCGGGTTTCACATGCCACCAACTCCACATTCACAGGCAACTTCAGCGCCACAGCCGTTTTCAGATAGCCCTCAATGCAAAGGCTCTAGACGCAAATATTGGTGTGAGAGCTAATTCAATCAAGGAAACACTGCATGTTGGTGAAGGGCATATTGAAGAAGGATCAGCCGAGTGGTTCTTGTGGGAGAACAACTCCATTTGGCTCACTAACTTCACACACCATCAGGCTTCCAAGCAGCTCTCAAGGAAACTCAGTTTTCACACTCTATGCTTAGTGCTCTTTGTGTGCCTAGGACTGAAATGAAGCTTGGTCAGCATCCCACACAAACGAATGCTCCACATGCGGGTTTCACATGCCACCAACTCCACATTCACAGGCAACTTCAGCGCCACAGCCGTTTTCAGATAGCCCTCAATGCAAAGGCTCTAGACGCAAATATTGGTGTGAGAGCTAATTCAATCAAGGAAACACTGCATGTTGGTGAAGGGCATATTGAAGAAGGATCAGCCGAGTGGTTCTTGTGGGAGAACAACTCCATTTGGCTCACTAACTTCACACACCATCAGGCTTCCAAGCAGCTCTCAAGGAAACTCAGTTTTCACACTCTATGCTTAGTGCCCTTTGAGTGCATTATCTAGGAATGAACCTGGTAGAGCATCCCACACAAACGAATGCTCCACATGCGGGTTTCACATGCCACCAACTCCACATTCACAGGCAACTTCAGCGCCACAGCCGTTTTCAGATAGCCCTCAATGCAAAGGCTCTAGACGCAAATATTGGTGTGAGAGCTAATTCAATCAAGGAAACACTGCATTTTGGTGAAGGGCATATTGAAGAAGGATCAGCCGAGTGGTTCTTGTGGGAGAACAACTCCATTTGGCTCACTAACTTCACACACCATCAGGCTTCCAAGCAGCTCTCAAGGAAACTCAGTTTTCACACTCTATGCTTAGTGCCCTTTGAGTGCCTAGGACTGAAATGAAGCTTGGAGAGCATCCCACATAAACGAATGCTCCACATGCGGGTTTCACATGCCCCCAACTCCACATTCACAGGCAACTTCAGCGCCACAGCCGTTTTCAGATAGCCCTCAATGCAAAGGCTCTAGACGCAAATATTGGTGTGAGAGCTAATTCAATCAAGGAAACACTGCATGTTGGTGAAGGGCATATTGAAGAAGGATCAGCCGAGTGGTTCTTGAGGGAGAACAACTCCATTTGGTTCAGTAACTTCACACACCATCAGGCTTCCAAGCAGCTCTCAAGGAAACTCAGTTTTCACACTCTATGCTTAGTGCCCTTTGAGTGCATTATCTAGGAATGAACCTGGTAGAGCATCCCACACAAACGCATGCTCCACATGCGGGTTTCACATGCCACCAACTCCACATTCACAGACAACTTCAGAGCCACAGCCGTTTTCAGATAGCCCTCAATGCAAAGGCTCTAGACCCAAAGTTGGTGTGAGAGCTAATTCAATCAAGGAAACACTGCATGTTGGTGAAGGGCATATTGAAGAAGGATCAGCCGAGTGGTTCTTGTGGGAGAACAACTCCATTTGGCTCACTAACTTCACACACCATCAGGCTTCCAAGCAGCTCTCAAGGAAACTCAGTTTTCACACTCTATGCTTAGTGCCCTTTTCATGGCTAGGACTGAAATGAACCTGGTAGAGCATCCCACATAAACGAATGCTCCACATGCGGGTTTCACATGCCACCAACTCCACATTCACAGGCAACTTCAGCGCCACAGCCGTTTTCAGATAGCCCTCAATGCAAAGGCTCTAGACGCAAATATTGATGTGAGAGCTAATTCAATCAAGGAAACACTGCATGTTGGTGAAGGGCATATTGAAGAAGGATCAGCTGAGTGGTTCTTGTGGGAGAACAACTCCATTTGGCTCACTAACTTCACACACCATCAGGCTTCCAAGCAGCTCTCAAGGAAATTCAGGTTTCACACTCTATGCTTAGTGCCCTTTGTGTGCCTAGGACTGAAATGAAGCTTGGTCAGCATCCCACACAAACGCATGCTCCACATGCGGGTTTCACATGCCACCAACTCCACATTCACAGGCAACTTCAGCGCCACAGCCGTTTTCAGATAGCCCTCAATGCAAAGGCTCTAGACGCAAATATTGGTGTGAGAGCTAATTCAATCAAGGAAACACTGCATGTTGGTGAAGGGCATATTGAAGAAGGATCAGCCGAGTGGTTCTTGTGGGAGAACAACTCCATTTGGCTCACTTACTTCACACACCATCAGGCTTCCAAGCAGCTCTCAAGGAAACTCAGTTTTCACACTCTATGCTTAGTGCCCTTTGAGTGCATTATCTAGGAATGAACCTGGTAGAGCATCCCAAACAAACGAATGCTCCACATGCGGGTTTCACATGCCACCAACTCCACATTCACAGGCAACTTCAGCGCCACAGCCGTTTTCAGATAGCCCTCAATGCAAAGGCTCTAGACGCAAATATTGGTGTGAGAGCTAATTCAATCAAGGAAACACTGCATGTTGGTGAAGGGCATATTGAAGAAGGATCAGCCGAGTGGTTCTTGTGGGAGAACAACTCCATTTGGCTCACTAACTTCACACACCATCAGGCTTCCAAGCAGCTCTCAAGGAAACTCAGTTTTCACACTCTATGCTTAGTGCCCTTTGTGTGCCTAGGACTGAAATGAAGCTTGGTCAGCATCCCACACAAACGCATGCTCCACATGCGGGTTCCACATGCCACCAACTCCACATTCACAGGCAACTTCAGCGCCACAGCCGTTTTCAGATAGCCCTCAATGCAAAGGCTCTAGACGCAAATATTGGTGTGAGAGCTAATTCAATCAAGGAAACACTGCATGTTGGTGAAGGGCATATTGAAGAAGGATCAGCCGAGTGGTTCTTGTGGGAGAACAACTCCATTTGGCTCACTAACTTCACACACCATCAGGCTTCCAAGCAGCTCTCAAGGAAACTCAGTTTTCACACTCTATGCTTAGTGCCCTTTGAGTGCCTAGGACTGAATTGAAGCTTGGTCAGCATCCCACATAAACGAATGCTGCACATGCGGGTTTCACATGCCCCCAACTCCACATTCACAGGCAACTTCAGCGCCACAGCCGTTTTCAGATAGCCCTCAATGCAAAGGCTCTAGACGCAAATATTGGTGTGAGAGCTAATTCAATCAAGGAAACACTGCATGTTGGTGAAGGGCATATTGAAGAAGGATCAGCCGAGTGGTTCTTGTGGGAGAACAACTCCATTTGGCTCACTAACTTCACACACCATCAGGCTTCCAAGCAGCTCTCAAGGAAACTCAGTTTTCACACTCTATGCTTAGTGCCCTTTGAGTGCCTAGGACTGAATTGAAGCTTGGAGAGCATTCCACATAAACGAATGCTACACATGCGGGTTTCACATGCCACCAACTCCACATTCACAGGCAACTTCAGCGCCACAGCCGTTTTCAGATAGCCCTCAATGCAAAGGCTCTAGACGCAAATATTGGTGTGAGAGCTAATTCAATCAAGGAAACACTGCATGTTGGTGAAGGGCATATTGAAGAAGGATCAGCCGAGTGGTTCTTGTGGGAGAACAACTCCATTTGGCTCACTAACTTCACACACCATCAGGCTTCCAAGCAGCTCTCAAGGAAACTCAGTTTTCACACTCTATGCTTAGTGCCCTTTTCATGGCTAGGACTGAAATGAACCTGGTAGAGCATCCCACATAAACGAATGCTCCACATACGGGTTTCACATGCCACCAACTCCACATTCACAGGCAACTTCAGCGCCACAGCCGTTTTCAGATAGCCCTCAATGCAAAGGCTCTAGACGCAAATATTGGTGTGAGAGCTAATTCAATCAAGGAAACACTGCATGTTGGTGAAGTGCATATTGAAGAAGGATCAGCCGAGTGGTTCTTGTGGGAGAACAACTCCATTTGGCTCACTAACTTCACACACCATCAGGCTTCCAAGCAGCTCTCAAGGAAACTCAGTTTTCACACTCTATGCTTAGTGCCCTATGAGTGCCTAGGACTGAATTGAAGCTTGGAGAGCATCCCACATAAACGAATGCTCCACATGCGGGTTTCACATGCCACCAACTCCACATTCACAGGCAACTTCAGCGCCACAGCCGTTTTCAGATAGCCCTCAATGCAAAGGCTCTAGACGCAAATATTGATGTGAGAGCTAATTCAATCAAGGAAACACTGCATGTTGGTGAAGGGCATATTGAAGAAGGATCAGCTGAGTGGTTCTTGTGGGAGAACAACTCCATTTGGCTCACTAACTTCACACACCATCAGGCTTCCAAGCAGCTCTCAAGGAAACTCAGTTTTCACACTCTATGCTTAGCGCCCTTTGTGTGCCTAGGACTGAAATGAAGCTTGGTCAGCATCCCACACAAACGCATGCTCCACATGCGGGTTTCACATGCCACCAACTCCACATTCACAGGCAACTTCAGCGCCACAGCCGTTTTCAGATAGCCCTCAATGCAAAGGCTCTAGACGCAAATATTGGTGTGAGAGCTAATTCAATCAAGGAAACACTGCATGTTGGTGAAGGGCATATTGAAGAAGGATCAGCCGAGTGGTTCTTGTGGGAGAACAACTCCATTTGGCTCACTAACTTCACACACCATCAGGCTTCCAAGCAGCTCTCAAGGAAACTCAGTTTTCACACTCTATGCTTAGTGCCATATGAGTGCCTAGGACTGAATTGAAGCTTGGAGAGCATCCCACACAAACGAATGCTGCACATGCGGGTTTCATATGCCACCAACTCCACATTCACAGGCAACTTCAGCGCCACAGCCGTTTTCAGATAGCCCTCAATGCAAAGGCTCTAGACGCAAATATTGGTGTGAGAGCTAATTCAATCAAGGAAACACTGCATGTTGGTGAAGGGCATATTGAAGAAGGATCAGCCGAGTGGTTCTTGTGGGAGAACAACTCCATTTGGCTCACTAACTTCACACACCATCAGGCTTCCAAGCAGCTCTCAAGGAAACTCAGTTTTCACACTCTATGCTTAGTGCCCTTTGAGTGCATTATCTAGGAATGAACCTGGTAGAGCATCCCACACAAACGAATGCTCCACATGCGGGTTTCACATGCCACCAACTCCACATTCACAGGCAACTTCAGCGCCACAGCCGTTTTCAGATAGCCCTCAATGCAAAGGCTCTAGACGCAAATATTGGTGTGAGAGCTAATTCAATCAAGGAAACACTGCATGTTGGTGAAGGGCATATTGAAGAAGGATCAGCCGAGTGGTTCTTGTGGGAGAACAACTCCATTTAGCTCACTAACTTCACACACCATCAGGCTTCCAAGCAGCTCTCAAGGAAACTCAGTTTTCACACTCTATGCTTAGTGCCCTTTGTGTGCCTAGGACTGAAATGAAGATTGGTCAGCATCCCACACAAACGCATGCTCCACATGCGGGTTCCACATGCCACCAACTCCACATTCACAGGCAACTTCAGCGCCACAGCCGTTTTCAGATAGCCCTCAATGCAAAGGCTCTAGACGCAAATATTGGTGTGAGAGCAAATTCAATCAAGGAAACACTGCATGTTGGTGAAGGGCATATTGAAGAAGGATCAGCCGAGTGGTTCTTGTGGGAGAACAACTCCATTTGGCTCACTAACTTCACACACCATCAGGCTTCCAAGCAGCTCTCAAGGAAACTCAGGTTTCACACTCTATGCTTAGTGCCCTTTGAGTGCCTAGGACTGAATTGAAGCTTGGAGAGCATCCCACATAAACGAATGCTGCACATGCGGGTTTCACATGCCACCAACTCCACATTCACAGGCAACTTCAGCGCCACAGCCGTTTTCAGATAGCCCTCAATGCAAAGGCTCTAGATGCAAATATTGGTGTGAGAGCTAATTCAATCAAGGAAACACTGCATGTTGGTGAAGGGCATATTGAAGAAGGATCAGCCGAGTGGTTCTTGTGGGAGAACAACTCCATTTGGCTCACTAACTTCACACACCATCAGGCTTCCAAGCAGCTCTCAAGGAAACTCAGTTTTCACACTCTATGCTTAGTGCCCTTTGAGTGCCTAGGACTGAATTGAAGCTTGGAGAGCATTCCACATAAACGAATGCTACACATGCGGGTTTCACATGCCACCAACTCCACATTCACAGGCAACTTCAGCGCCACAGCCGTTTTCAGATAGCCCTCAATGCAAAGGCTCTAGACGCAAATATTGGTGTGAGAGCTAATTCAATCAAGGAAACACTGCATGTTGGTGAAGGGCATATTGAAGAAGGATCAGCCGAGTGGTTCTTGTGGGAGAACAACTCCATTTGGCTCACTAACTTCACACACCATCAGGCTTCCAAGCAGCTCTCAAGGAAACTCAGTTTTCACACTCTATGCTTAGTGCCCTTTGTGTGCCTAGGACTGAAATGAACCTGGTAGAGCATCCCACATAAACGAATGCTCCACATGCGGGTTTCACATGCCACCAACTCCACATTCACAGGCAACTTCAGCGCCACAGCCGTTTTCAGATAGCCCTCAATGCAAAGGCTCTAGACGCAAATATTGGTGTGAGAGCTAATTCAATCAAGGAAACACTGCATGTTGGTGAAGTGCATATTGAAGAAGGATCAGCCGAGTGGTTCTTGTGGGAGAACAACTCCATTTGGCTCACTAACTTCACACACCATCAGGCTTCCAAGCAGCTCTCAAGGAAACTCAGTTTTCACACTCTATGCTTAGTGCCGTATGAGTGCCTAGGACTGAATTGAAGCTTGGAGAGCATCCCACATAAACGAATGCTACACATGCGGGTTTCACATGCCACCAACTCCACATTCACAGGCAACTTCAGCGCCACAGCCGTTTTCAGATAGCCCTCAATGCAAAGGCTCTAGACGCAAATATTGGTGTGAGAGCTAATTCAATCAAGGAAACACTGCATGTTGGTGAAGGGCATATTGAAGAAGGATCAGCCGAGTGGTTCTTGTGGGAGAACAACACCATTTGGCTCACTAACTTCACACACCATCAGGCTTCCAAGCAGCTCTCAAGGAAACTCAGTTTTCACACTCTATGCTTAGTGCCCTATGAGTGCCTAGGACTGAATTGAAGCTTGGAGAGCATCCCACATAAACGAATGCTCCACATGCGGGTTTCATATGCCACCAACTCCACATTCACAGGCAACTTCAGCGCCACAGCCGTTTTCAGATAGCCCTCAATGCAAAGGCTCTAGACGCAAATATTGGTGTGAGAGCTAATTCAATCAAGGAAACACTGCATGTTGGTGAAGGGCATATTGAAGAAGGATCAGCCGAGTGGTTCTTGTGGGAGAACAACTCCATTTGGCTCACTAACTTCACACACCATCAGGCTTCCAAGCAGCTCTCAAGGAAACTCAGTTTTCACACTCTATGCTTAGTGCCGTATGAGGGCCTAGGACTAAATTGAAGCTTGGAGAGCATTCCACATAAACGAATGCTACACATGCGGGTTTCACATGCCACCAACTCCACATTCACAGGCAACTTCAGCGCCACAGCCGTTTTCAGATAGCCCTCAATGCAAAGGCTCTAGACGCAAATATTGGTGTGAGAGCTAATTCAATCAAGGAAACACTGCATGTTGGTGAAGGGCATATTGAAGAAAGATCAGCCGAGTGGTTCTTGTGGGAGAACAACTCCATTTGGCTCACTAACTTCACAAACCATCAGGCTTCCAAGCAGCTCTCAAGGAAACTCAGTTTTCACACTCTATGCTTAGTGCCCTTTTCATGGCAAGGACTGAAATGAACCTGGTAGAGCATCCTACACAAACGAATGCTCCACATGCGGGTTTCACATGCCACCAACTCCACATTCACAGGCAACTTCAGCGCCACAGTCGTTTTCAGATAGCCCTCAATGCAAAGGCTCTAGACGCAAATATTGGTGTGAGAGCTAATTCAATCAAGGAAACACTGCATGTTGGTGAAGGGCATATTGAAGAAGGATCAGCCGAGTGGTTCTTGTGGGAGAACAACTCCATTTGGCTCACTAACTTCACACACCATCAGGCTTCCAAGCAGCTCTCAAGGAAACTCAGTTTTCACACTCTATGCTTAGTGCCGTATTAGTACCTAGGACTGAATTGAAGCTTGGAGAGCATCCCACACAAACGAATGCTACACATGCGGGTTTCACATGCCACCAACTCCACATTCACAGGCAACTTCAGCGCCACAGCCGTTTTCAGATAGCCCTCAATGCAAAGGCTCTAGAAGCAAATATTGGTGTGAGAGCTAATTCAATCAAGGAAACACTGCATGTTGGTGAAGGGCATATTGAAGAAGGATCAGCCGAGTGGTTCTTGTGGGAGAACAACTCCATTTGGCTCACTAACTTCACACACCATCAGGCTTCCAAGCAGCTCTCAAGGAAACTCAGTTTTCACACTCTATGCTTAGTGCCCTATGAGTGCCTAGGACTGAATTGAAGCTTGGAGAGCATCCCACACAAACGAATGCTGCACATGCGGGTTTCATATGCCACCAACTCCACATTCACAGGCAACTTCAGCGCCACAGCCGTTTTCAGATAGCCCTCAATGCAAAGGCTCTAGACGCAAATATTGGTGTGAGAGCTAATTCAATCAAGGAAACACTGCATGTTGGTGAAGGGCATATTGAAGAAGGATCAGCCGAGTGGTTCTTGTGGGAGAACAACTCCATTTGGCTCACTTACTTCACACACCATCAGGCTTCCAAGCAGCTCTCAAGGAAACTCAGTTTTCACACTCTATGCTTAGTGCCCTTTGAGTGCATTATCTAGGAATGAACCTGGTAGAGCATCCCAAACAAACGAATGCTCCACATGCGGGTTTCACATGCCACCAACTCCACATTCACAGGCAACTTCAGCGCCACAGCCGTTTTCAGATAGCCCTCAATGCAAAGGCTCTAGACGCAAATATTGGTGTGAGAGCTAATTCAATCAAGGAAACACTGCATGTTGGTGAAGGGCATATTGAAGAAGGATCAGCCGAGTGGTTCTTGTGGGAGAACAACTCCATTTGGCTCACTAACTTCACACACCATCAGGCTTCCAAGCAGCTCTCAAGGAAACTCAGTTTTCACACTCTATGCTTAGTGCCCTTTGAGTGCATTATCTAGGAATGAACCTGGTAGAGCATCCCACACAAACGAATGCTCCACATGCGGGTTTCACATGCCACCAACTCCACATTCACAGGCAACTTCAGCGCCACAGCCGTTTTCAGATAGCCCTCAATGCAAAGGCTCTAGACGCAAATATTGGTGTGAGAGCTAATTCAATCAAGGAAACACTGCATGTTGGTGAAGGGCATATTGAAGAAGGATCAGCCGAGTGGTTCTTGTGGGAGAACAACTCCATTTGGCTCACTAACTTCACACACCATCAGGCTTCCAAGCAGCTCTCAAGGAAACTCAGTTTTCACACTCTATGCTTAGTGCCCTTTCTGTGCCTAGGACTGAAATGAAGCTTGGTCAGCATCCCACACAAACGCATGCTCCACATGCGGGTTTCACATGCCACCAACTCCACATTCACAGGCAACTTCAGCGCCACAGCCGTTTTCAGATAGCCCTCAATGCAAAGGCTCTACACGCAAATATTGGTGTGAGAGCTAATTCAATCAAGGAAACACTGCATGTTGGTGAAGGGCATATGGAAGAAGGATCAGCCGAGTGGTTCTTGTGGGAGAACAACTCCATTTGGCTCACTAACTTCACACACCATCAGGCTTCCAAGCAGCTCTCAAGGAAACTCAGTTTTCACACTCTATGCTTAGTGCCCTTTGAGTGCCTAGGACTGAATTGAAGCTTGGAGAGCATCCCACATAAACGAATGCTGCACATGCGGGTTTCACATGCCACCAACTCCACATTCACAGGCAACTTCAGCGCCACAGCCGTTTTCAGATAGCCCTCAATGCAAAGGCTCTAGACGCAAATATTGGTGTGAGAGCTAATTCAATCAAGGAAACACTGCATGTTGGTGAAGGGCATATTGAAGAAGGATCAGCAGAGTGGTTCTTGTGGGAGAACAACTCCATTTGGCTCACTAACTTCACACACCATCAGGCTTCCAAGCAGCTCTCAAGGAAACTCAGTTTTCACACTCTATGCTTAGTGCCGTATGAGTGCCTAGGACTGAAATGAACCTGGTAGAGCATCCCACATAAACGAATGCTCCACATGCGGGTTTCACATGCCACCAACTCCACATTCACAGGCAACTTCAGCGCCACAGCCGTTTTCAGATAGCCCTCAATGCAAAGGCTCTAGACGCAAATATTGGTGTGAGAGCTAATTCAATCAAGGAAACACTGCATGTTGGTGAAGTGCATATTGAAGAAGGATCAGCCGAGTGGTTCTTGTGGGAGAACAACTCCATTTGGCTCACTAACTTCACACACCATCAGGCTTCCAAGCAGCTCTCAAGGAAACTCAGTTTTCACACTCTATGCTTAGTGCCGTATAAGTGCCTAGGACTGAATTGAAGCTTGGAGAGCATTCCACATAAACGAATGCTACACATGCGGGTTTCACATGCCACCAACTCCACATTCACAGGCAACTTCAGCGCCACAGCCGTTTTCAGATAGCCCTCAATGCAAAGGCTCTAGACGCAAATATTGGTGTGAGAGCTAATTCAATCAAGGAAACACTGCATGTTGGTGAAGGGCATATTGAAGAAGGATCAGCCGAGTGGTTCTTGTGGGAGAACAACTCCATTTGGCTCACTAACTTCACACACCATCAGGCTTCCAAGCAGCTCTCAAGGAAACTCAGTTTTCACACTCTATGCTTAGTGCCCTTTTCATGGCAAGGACTGAAATGAACCTGGTAGAGCATCCCACACAAACGAATGCTCCACATACGGGTTTCACATGCCACCAACTCCACATTCACAGGCAACTTCAGCGCCACAGTCGTTTTCAGATAGCCCTCAATGCAAAGGCTCTAGACGCAAATATTGGTGTGAGAGCTAATTCAATCAAGGAAACACTGCATGTTGGTGAAGGGCATATTGAAGAAGGATCAGCCGAGTGGTTCTTGTGGGAGAACAACTCCATTTGGCTCACTAACTTCACACACCATCAGGCTTCCAAGCAGCTCTCAAGGAAACTCAGTTTTCACACTCTATGCTTAGTGCCCTTTGAGTGCATTATCTAGGAATGAACCTGGTAGAGCATCCCACACAAACGAATGCTCCACATGCGGGTTTCACATGCCACCAACTCCACATTCACAGGCAACTTCAGCGCCACAGCCGTTTTCAGATAGCCCTCAATGCAAAGGCTCTAGACGCAAATATTGGTGTGAGAGCTAATTCAATCAAGGAAACACTGCATGTTGGTGAAGGGCATATTGAAGAAGGATCAGCCGAGTGGTTCTTGTGGGAGAACAACTCCATTTGGCTCACTAACTTCACACACCATCAGGCTTCCAAGCAGCTCTCAAGGAAACTCAGTTTTCACACTCTATGCTTAGTGCCCTTTCTGTGCCTAGGACTGAAATGAAGCTTGGTCAGCATCCCACACAAACGCATGCTCCACATGCGGGTTTCACATGCCACCAACTCCACATTCACAGGCAACTTCAGCGCCACAGCCGTTTTCAGATAGCCCTCAATGCAAAGGCTCTACACGCAAATATTGGTGTGAGAGCTAATTCAATCAAGGAAACACTGCATGTTGGTGAAGGGCATATGGAAGAAGGATCAGCCGAGTGGTTCTTGTGGGAGAACAACTCCATTTGGCTCACTAACTTCACACACCATCAGGCTTCCAAGCAGCTCTCAAGGAAACTCAGTTTTCACACTCTATGCTTAGTGCCCTTTGAGTGCCTAGGACTGAATTGAAGCTTGGAGAGCATCCCACATAAACGAATGCTGCACATGCGGGTTTCACATGCCACCAACTCCACATTCACAGGCAACTTCAGCGCCACAGCCGTTTTCAGATAGCCCTCAATGCAAAGGCTCTAGACGCAAATATTGGTGTGAGAGCTAATTCAATCAAGGAAACACTGCATGTTGGTGAAGGGCATATTGAAGAAGGATCAGCCGAGTGGTTCTTGTGGGAGAACAACTCCATTTGGCTCACTAACTTCACACACCATCAGGCTTCCAAGCAGCTCTCAAGGAAACTCAGTTTTCACACTCTATGCTTAGTGCCGTATGAGTGCCTAGGACTGAAATGAACCTGGTAGAGCATCCCACATAAACGAATGCTCCACATGCGGGTTTCACATGCCACCAACTCCACATTCACAGGCAACTTCAGCGCCACAGCCGTTTTCAGATAGCCCTCAATGCAAAGGCTCTAGACGCAAATATTGGTGTGAGAGCTAATTCAATCAAGGAAACACTGCATGTTGGTGAAGTGCATATTGAAGAAGGATCAGCCGAGTGGTTCTTGTGGGAGAACAACTCCATTTGGCTCACTAACTTCACACACCATCAGGCTTCCAAGCAGCTCTCAAGGAAACTCAGTTTTCACACTCTATGCTTAGTGCCGTATAAGTGCCTAGGACTGAATTGAAGCTTGGAGAGCATTCCACATAAACGAATGCTACACATGCGGGTTTCACATGCCACCAACTCCACATTCACAGGCAACTTCAGCGCCACAGCCGTTTTCAGATAGCCCTCAATGCAAAGGCTCTAGACGCAAATATTGGTGTGAGAGCTAATTCAATCAAGGAAACACTGCATGTTGGTGAAGGGCATATTGAAGAAGGATCAGCCGAGTGGTTCTTGTGGGAGAACAACTCCATTTGGCTCACTAACTTCACACACCATCAGGCTTCCAAGCAGCTCTCAAGGAAACTCAGTTTTCACACTCTATGCTTAGTGCCCTTTTCATGGCAAGGACTGAAATGAACCTGGTAGAGCATCCCACACAAACGAATGCTCCACATACGGGTTTCACATGCCACCAACTCCACATTCACAGGCAACTTCAGCGCCACAGTCGTTTTCAGATAGCCCTCAATGCAAAGGCTCTAGACGCAAATATTGGTGTGAGAGCTAATTCAATCAAGGAAACACTGCATGTTGGTGAAGGGCATATTGAAGAAGGATCAGCCGAGTGGTTCTTGTGGGAGAACAACTCCATTTGGCTCACTAACTTCACACACCATCAGGCTTCCAAGCAGCTCTCAAGGAAACTCAGTTTTCACACTCTATGCTTAGTGCCGTATTTGTGCCTAGGACTGAATTGAAGCTTGGAGAGCATCCCACACAAACGAATGCTCCACATGCGGGTTTCACATGCCACCAACTCCACATTCACAGGCAACTTCAGCGCCACAGCCGTTTTCAGATAGCCCTCAATGCAAAGGCTCTAGACGCAAATATTGGTGTGAGAGCTAATTCAATCAAGGAAACACTGCATGTTGGTGAAGGGCATATTGAAGAAGGATCAGCCGAGTGGTTCTTGTGGGAGAACAACTCCATTTGGCTCACTAACTTCACACACCATCAGGCTTCCAAGCAGCTCTCAAGGAAACTCAGTTTTCACACTCTATGCTTAGTGCCCTTGGAGTGCATTATCTAGGAATGAACCTGGTAGAGCATCCCACACAAACGAATGCTCCACATGCGGGTTTCACAAGTTACCAACTCCACATTCACAGGCAACTTCAGCGCCACAGCCGTTTTCAGATAGCCCTCAATGCAAAGGCTCTAGAAGCAAATATCGGTGTGAGAGCTAATTCAATCATTAAACACTGCATGTTGGTGAAGGGCATATTGAAGAAGGATCAGCCGAGTGGTTCTTGTGGGAGAACAACTCCATTTGGCTCACTAACTTCACACACCATCAGGCTTCCAAGCAGCTCTCAAGGAAACTCAGTTTTCACACTCTATGCTTAGTGCCCTTTGAGTGCCTAGGACTGAATTGAAGCTTGGAGAGCATCCCACACAAACGAATGCTCCACATGCGGGTTTCACATGCCACCAACTCCACATTCACAGGCAACTTCAGCGCCACAGCCGTTTTCAGATAGCCCTCAATGCAAAGGCTCTAGACGCAAATATTGGTGTGAGAGCTAATTCAATCAAGGAAACACTGCATGTTGGTGAAGGGCATATTGAAGAAGGATCAGCCGAGTGGTTCTTGTGGGAGAACAACTCCATTTGGCTCACTAACTTCACACACCATCAGGCTTCCAAGCAGCTCTCAAGGAAACTCAGTTTTCACACTCTATGCTTAGTGCCGTATGAGTGCCTAGGACTGAATTGAAGCTTGGAGAGCATCCCACACAAACGAATGCTCCACATGCGGGTTTCACATGCCACCAACTCCACATTCACAGGCAACTTCAGCGCCACAGCCGTTTTCAGATAGCCCTCAATGCAAAGGCTCTAGACGCAAATATTGGTGTGAGAGCTAATTCAATCAAGGAAACACTGCATGTTGGTGAAGGGCATATTGAAGAAGGATCATCCGAGTGGTTCTTGTGGGAGAACAACTCCATTTGGCTCACTTACGTCACACACCATCAGGCTTCCAAGCAGCTCTCAAGGAAACTCAGTTTTCACACTCTATGCTTAGTGCCCTTTGAGTGCATTATCTAGGAATGAACCTGGTAGAGCATCCCAAACAAACGAATGCTCCACATGCGGGTTTCACATGCCACCAACTCCACATTGACAGGCAACTTCAGCGCCACAGCCGTTTTCAGATAGCCCTCAATGCAAAGGCTCTAGACGCAAATATTGGTGTGAGAGCTAATTCAATCAAGGAAACACTGCATGTTGGTGAAGGGCATACTGAAGAAGGATCAGCCGAGTGGTTCTTGTGGGAGAACAACTCCATTTGGCTCACTAACTTCACACACCATCAGGCTTCCAAGCAGCTCTCAAGGAAACTCAGTTTTCACACTCTATGCTTAGTGCCCTATGAGTGCATAGGACTGAATTGAAGCTTGGAGAGCATCCCACATAAACGAATGCTGCACATGCGGGTTTCATATGCCACCAACTCCACATTCACAGGCAACTTCAGCGCCACAGCCGTTTTCAGATAGCCCTCAATGCAAAGGCTCTAGACGCAAATATTGGTGTGAGAGCTAATTCAATCAAGGAAACACTGCATGTTGGTGAAGGGCATATTGAAGAAGGATCAGCCGAGTGGTTCTTGTGGGAGAACAACTCCATTTGGCTCACTTACTTCACACACCATCAGGCTTCCAAGCAGCTCTCAAGGAAACTCAGTTTTCACACTCTATGCTTAGTGCCCTTTGAGTGCATTATCTAGGAATGAACCTGGTAGAGCATCCCAAACAAACGAATGCTCCACATGCGGGTTTCACATGCCACCAACCCCACATTGACAGGCAACTTCAGCGCCACAGCCGTTTTCAGATAGCCCTCAATGCAAAGGCTCTAGACGCAAATATTGGTGTGAGAGCTAATTCAATCAAGGAAACACTGCATGTTGGTGAAGGGCATACTGAAGAAGGATCAGCCGAGTGGTTCTTGTGGGAGAACAACTCCATTTGGCTCACTAACTTCACACACCATCAGGCTTCCAAGCAGCTCTCAAGGAAACTCAGTTTTCACACTCTATGCTTAGTGCCCTTTGAGTGCATTATCTAGGAATGAACCTGGTAGAGCATCCCACACAAACGCATGCTCCACATGCGGGTTTCACATGCCACCAACTCCACATTCACAGGCAACTTCAGCGCCACAGCCGTTTTCAGATAGCCCTCAATGCAAAGGCTCTAGACGCAAATATTGGTGTGAGAGCTAATTCAATCAAGGAAACACTGCATGTTGGTGAAGGGCATATTGAAGAAGGATCAGCCGAGTGGTTCTTGTGGGAGAACAACTCCATTTGGCTCACTAACTTCACACACCATCAGGCTTCCAAGCAGCTCTCAAGGAAACTCAGTTTTCACACTCTATGCTTAGTGCCCTTTGAGTGCATTATCTAGGAATGAACCTGGTAGAGCATCCCACACAAACGAATGCTCCACATGCGGGTTTCACATGCCACCAACTCCACATTCACAGGCAACTTCAGCGCCACAGCCGTTTTCAGATAGCCCTCAATGCAAAGGCTCTAGACGCAAATATTGGTGTGAGAGCTAATTCAATCAAGGAAACACTGCATGTTGGTGAAGGGCATATTGAAGAAGGATCAGCCGAGTGGTTCTTGTGGGAGAACAACTCCATTTGGCTCACTAACTTCACACACCATCAGGCTTCCAAGCAGCTCTCAAGGAAACTCAGTTTTCACACTCTATGCTTAGTGCCCTTTGAGTGCATTATCTAGGAATTAACCTGGTAGAGCATCCCACACAAATGAATGCTCCACATGCGGGTTTCACATGCCACCAACTCCCCATTCACAGGCAACTTCAGCGCCACAGCCGTTTTCAGATAGCCCTCAATGCAAAGGCTCTAGACGCAAATATTGGTGTGAGAGCTAATTCAATCAAGGAAACACTGCATGTTGGTGAAGGGCATATTGAAGAAGGATCAGCCGAGTGGTTCTTGAGGGAGAACAACTCCATTTGGCTCAGTAACTTCACACACCATCAGGCTTCCAAGCAGCTCTCAAGGAAACTCAGTTTTCACACTCTATGCTTAGTGCCCTTTGAGTGCATTATCTAGGAATGAACCTGGTAGAGCATCCCACACAAACGCATGCTCCACATGCGGGTTTCACATGCCACCAACTCCACATTCACAGACAACTTCAGAGCCACAGCCGTTTTCAGATAGCCCTCAATGCAAAGGCTTTAGACGCAAATATTGGTGTGAGAGCTAATTCAATCAAGGAAACACTGCATGTTGGTGAAGGGCATATTGAAGAAGGATCAGCCGAGTGGTTCTTGTGGGAGAACAACTCCATTTGGCTCACTAACTTCACACACCATCAGGCTTCCAAGCAGCTCTCAAGGAAACTCAGTTTTCACACTCTATGCTTAGTGCCCTTTTCATGGCAAGGACTGAAATGAACCTGGTAGAGCATCCCACATAAACGAATGCTCCACATGCGGGTTTCACATGCCACCAACTCCACATTCACAGGCAACTTCAGCGCCACAGCCGTTTTCAGATAGCCCTCAATGCAAAGGCTCTAGACGCAAATATTGGTGTGAGAGCTAATTCAATCAAGGAAACACTGCATGTTGGTGAAGGGCATATTGAAGAAGGATCAGCCGAGTGGTTCTTGTGGGAGAACAACTCCATTTGGCTCACTAACTTCACACACCATCAGGCTTCTAAGCAGTTCTCAAGGAAACTCAGTTTTCACACTCTATGCTTAGTGCCCTATGAGTGCCTAGGACTGAATTGAAGCTTGGAGAGCATCCCACATAAACGAATGCTCCACATGCGGGTTTCACATGCCACCAACTCCACATTCACAGGCAACTTCAGCGCCACAGCCGTTTTCAGATAACCCTCAATGCAAAGGCTCTAGACGCAAATATTGATGTGAGAGCTAATTCAATCAAGGAAACACTGCATGTTGGTGAAGGGCATATTGAAGAAGGATCAGCCGAGTGGTTCTTGTGGGAGAACAACTCCATTTGGCTCACTAACTTCACACACCATCAGGCTTCCAAGCAGCTCTCAAGGAAACTCAGTTTTCACACTCTATGCTTAGTGCCCTTTGTGTGCCTAGGACTGAAATGAAGCTTGGTCAGCATCCCACACAAACGAATGCTCCACATGCGGGTTTCACATGCCACCAACTCCACATTCACAGGCAACTTCAGCGCCACAGCCGTTTTCAGATAGCCCTCAATGCAAAGGCTCTAGACGCAAATATTGGTGTGAGAGCTAATTCAATCAAGGAAACACTGCATGTTGGTGAAGGCCATATTGAAGAAGGATCAGCCGAGTGGTTCTTGTGGGAGAACAACTCCATTTGGCTCACTAACTTCACACACCATCAGGCTTCCAAGCAGCTCTCAAGGAAACTCAGTTTTCACACTCTATGCTTAGTGCCCTTTGAGTGCCTAGGACTGAATTGAAGCTTGGAGAGCATCCCACATAAACGAATGCTGCACATGCGGGTTTCACATGCCACCAACTCCACATTCACAGGAAACTTCAGCTCCACAGCCCTTTTCAGATAGCCCTCAATGCAAAGGCTCTAGACGCAAATATTGGTGTGAGAGCTAATTCAATCAAGGAAACACTGCATGTTGGTGAAGGGCATATTGAAGAAGGATCAGCCGAGTGGTTCTTGTGGGAGAACAACTCCATTTGGCTCACTAACTTCACACACCATCAGGCTTCCAAGCAGCTCTCAAGGAAACTCAGTTTTCACACTCTATGCTTAGTGCCCTTTGTGTGCCTAGGACTGAAATGAACCTGGTAGAGCATCCCACATAAACGAATGCTCCACATGCGGGTTTCACATGCCACCAACTCCACATTCACAGGCAACTTCAGCGCCACAGCCGTTTTCAGATAGCCCTCAATGCAAAGGCTCTAGACGCAAATATTGGTGTGAGAGCTAATTCAATCAAGGAAACACTGCATGTTGGTGAAGTGCATATTGAAGAAGGATCAGCCGAGTGGTTCTTGTGGGAGAACAACTCCATTTGGCTCACTAACTTCACACACCATCAGGCTTCCAAGCAGCTCTCAAGGAAACTCAGTTTTCACACTCTATGCTTAGTGCCCTTTGAGTGCCTAGGACTGAATTGAAGCTTGGAGAGCATTCCACATAAACGAATGCTACATATGCGGGTTTCACATGCCACCAACTCCACATTCACAGGCAACTTCAGCGCCACAGCCGTTTTCAGATAGCCCTCAATGCAAAGGCTCTAGATGCAAATATTGGTGTGAGAGCTAATTCAATCAAGGAAACACTGCATGTTGGTGAAGGGCATATTGAAGAAGGATCAGCCGAGTGGTTCTTGTGGGAGAACAACTCCATTTGGCTCACTAACTTCACACACCATCAGGCTTCCAAGCAGCTCTCAAGGAAACTCAGTTTTCACACTCTATGCTTAGTGCCCTATGAGTGCCTAGGACTGAATTGAAGCTTGGAGAGCATCCCACATAAATGAATGCTCCACATGCGGGTTTCACATGCCACCAACTCCACATTCACAGGCAACTTCAGCGCCACAGCCGTTTTCAGATAGCCCTCAATGCAAAGGCTCTAGACGCAAATATTGGTGTGAGAGCTAATTCAATCAAGGAAACACTGCATGTTGGTGAAGGGCATATTGAAGAAGGATCAGCCGAGTGGTTCTTGAGGGAGAACAACTCCATTTGGCTCACTAACTTCACACACCATCAGGCTTCCAAGCAGCTCTCAAGGAAACTCAGTTTTCACACTCTATGCTTAGTGCCCTTTGTGTGCCTAGGACTGAAATGAAGCTTGGTCAGCATCCCACACAAACGCATGCTCCACATGCGGGTTTCACATGCCACCAACTCCACATTCACAGGCAACTTCAGCGCCACAGCCGTTTTCAGATAGCCCTCAATGCAAAGGCTCTAGACGCAAATATTGGTGTGAGAGCTAATTCAATCAAGGAAACACTGCATGTTGGTGAAGGGCATATTGAAGAAGGATCAGCCTAGTGGTTCTTGTGGGAGAACAACTCCATTTGGCTCACTAACTTCACACACCATCAGGCTTCCAAGCAGCTCTCAAGGAAACTCAGTTTTCACACTCTATGTTTAGTGCCGTATGAGTGCCTAGGACTGAATTGAAGCTTGGAGAGCATTCCACATAAACGAATGCTACACATGCGGGTTTCACATGCCACCAACTCCACATTCACAGGCAACTTCAGCGCCACAGCCGTTTTCAGATAGCCCTCAATGCAAAGGCTCTAGACGCAAATATTGGTGTGAGAGCTAATTCAATCAAGGAAACACTGCATGTTGGTGAAGGGCATATTGAAGAAAGATCATCCGAGTGGTTCTTGTGGGAGAACAACTCCATTTGGCTCACTAACTTCACACACCATCAGGCTTCCAAGCAGCTCTCAAGGAAACTCAGTTTTCACACTCTATGCTTAGTGCCCTTTTCATGGCAAGGACTGAAATGAACCTGGTAGAGCATCCCACACAAACGAATGCTCCACATGCGGGTTTCACATGCCACCAACTCCGCATTCACAGGCAACTTCAGCGCCACAGTCGTTTTCAGATAGCCCTCAATGCAAAGGCTCTAGACGCAAATATTGGTGTGAGAGCTAATTCAATCAAGGAAACACTGCATGTTGGTGAAGGGCATATTGAAGAAGGATCAGCCGAGTGGTTCTTGTGGGAGAACAACTCCATTTGGCTCACTAACTTCACACACCATCAGGCTTCCAAGCAGCTCTCAAGGAAACTCAGTTTTCACACTCTATGCTTAGTGCCCTATGAGTGCCTAGACTGAAATGAAGCTTGGTCAGCATCCCACACAAACGAATGCTCCACATGCGGGTTTCACATGCCACCAACTCCACACTCACAGGCAACTTCAGCGCCACAGCCGTTTTCAGATAGCCCTCAATGCAAAGGCTCTAGATGCAAATATTGGTGTGAGAGCTAATTCAATCAAGGAAACAGTGCATGTTGGTGAAGTGCATATTGAAGAAGGATCAGCCGAGTGGTTCTTGTGGGAGAACAACTCCATTTGGCTCACTAACTTCACACACCATCAGGCTTCCAAGCAGCTCTCAAGGAAACTCAGTTTTCACACTCTATGCTTAGTGCCCTATGAGTGCCTAGGACTGAATTGAAGCTTGGAGAGCATCCCACATAAACGAATGCTCCACATGCGGGTTTCACATGCCACCAACTCCACATTCACAGGCAACTTCAGCGCCACAGCCGTTTACAGATAACCCTCAATGCAAAGGCTCTAGACGCAAATATTGATGTGAGAGCTAATTCAATCAAGGAAACACTGCATGTTGGTGAAGGGCATATTGAAGAAGGATCAGCCGAGTGGTTCTTGTGGGAGAACAACTCCATTTGGCTCACTAACTTCACACACCATCAGGCTTCCAAGCAGCTCTCAAGGAAACTCAGTTTTCACACTCTATGCTTAGTGCCCTTTGAGTGCCTAGGACTGAATTGAAGCTTGGAGAGCATCCCACATAAACGAATGCTCCACATGCGGGTTTCACATGCCACCAACTCCACATTCACAGGCAACTTCAGCGCCACAGCCTTTTCAGATAGCCCTCAATGCAAAGGCTCTAGACGCAAATATTGGTGTGAGAGCTAATTCAATCAAGGAAACACTGCATGTTGGTGAAGGGCATATTGAAGAAGGATCAGCCGAGTGGTTCTTGTGGGAGAACAACTCCATTTGGCTCACTAACTTCACACACCATCAGGCTTCCAAGCAGCTCTCAAGGAAACTCAGTTTTCACACTCTATGCTTAGTGCCCTTTGTGTGCCTAGGACTGAAATGAACCTGGTAGAGCATCCCACATAAACGAATGCTCCACATGCGGGTTTCACATGCCACCAACTCCACATTCACAGGCAACTTCAGCGCCACAGCCGTTTTCAGATAGCCCTCAATGCAAAGGCTCTAGACGCAAATATTGGTGTGAGAGCTAATTCAATCAAGGAAACACTGCATGTTGGTAAAGTGCATATTGAAGAAGGATCAGCCGAGTGGTTCTTGTGGGAGAACAACTCCATTTGGCTCACTAACTTCACACACCATCAGGCTTCCAAGCAGCTCTCAAGGAAACTCAGTTTTCACACTCTATGCTTAGTGCCCTTTGAGTACCTAGGACTGAATTGAAGCTTGGAGAGCATTCCACATAAACGAATGCTACACATGCGGGTTTCACATGCCACCAACTCCACATTCACAGGCAACTTCAGCGCCACAGCCGTTTTCAGATAGCCCTCAATGCAAAGGCTCTAGATGCAAATATTGGTGTGAGAGCTAATTCAATCAAGGAAACACTGCATGTTGGTGAAGGGCATATTGAAGAAGGATCAGCCGAGTGGTTCTTGTGGGAGAACAACTCCATTTGGCTCACTAACTTCACACACCATCAGGCTTCCAAGCAGCTCTCAAGGAAACTCAGTTTTCACACTCTATGCTTAGTGCCCTATGAGTGCCTAGGACTGAATTGAAGCTTGGAGAGCATCCCACATAAACGAATGCTCCACATGCGGGTTTCACATGCCACCAACTCCACATTCACAGGCAACTCCAGCGCCACAGCCGTTTTCAGATAGCCCTCAATGCAAAGGCTCTAGACGCAAATATTGGTGTGAGAGCTAATTCAATCAAGGAAACACTGCATGTTGGTGAAGGGCATATTGAAGAAGGATCAGCCGAGTGGTTCTTGAGGGAGAACAACTCCATTTGGCTCACTAACTTCACACACCATCAGGCTTCCAAGCAGCTCTCAAGGAAACTCAGTTTTCACACTCTATGCTTAGTGCCCTTTGTGTGCCTAGGACTGAAATGAAGCTTGGTCAGCATCCCACACAAACGCATGCTCCACATGCGGGTTTCACATGCCACCAACTCCACATTCACAGGCAACTTCAGCGCCACAGCCGTTTTCAGATAGCCCTCAATGCAAAGGCTCTAGACGCAAATATTGGTGTGAGAGCTAATTCAATCAAGGAAACACTGCATGTTGGTGAAGGGCATATTGAAGAAGGATCAGCCGAGTGGTTCTTGTGGGAGAACAACTCCATTTGGCTCACTAACTTCACACACCATCAGGCTTCCAAGCAGCTCTCAAGGAAACTCAGTTTTCACACTCTATGCTTAGTGCCGTATGAGTGCCTAGGACTGAATTGAAGCTTGGAGAGCATTCCACATAAACGAATGCTACACATGCGGGTTTCACATGCCACCAACTCCACATTCACAGGCAACTTCAGCGCCACAGCCGTTTTCAGATAGCCCTCAATGCAAAGGCTCTAGACGCAAATATTGGTGTGAGAGCTAATTCAATCAAGGAAACACTGCATGTTGGTGAAGGGCATATTGAAGAAAGATCATCCGAGTGGTTCTTGTGGGAGAACAACTCCATTTGGCTCACTAACTTCACACACCATCAGGCTTCCAAGCAGCTCTCAAGGAAACTCAGTTTTCACACTCTATGCTTAGTGCCCTTTTCATGGCAAGGACTGAAATGAACCTGGTAGAGCATCCCACACAAACGAATGCTCCACATGCGGGTTTCACATGCCACCAACTCCACATTCACAGGCAACTTCAGCGCCACAGTCGTTTTCAGATAGCCCTAAATGCAAAGGCTCTAGACGCAAATATTGGTGTGAGAGCTAATTCAATCAAGGAAACACTGCATGTTGGTGAAGGGCATATTGAAGAAGGATCAGCCGAGTGGTTCTTGTGGGAGAACAACTCCATTTGGCTCACTAACTTCACACACCATCAGGCTTCCAAGCAGCTCTCAAGGAAACTCAGTTTTCACACTCTATGCTTAGTGCCGTATTAGTGCCTAGGACTGAATTGAAGCTTGGAGAGCATCCCACACAAACGAATGCTCCACATGCGGGTTTCACATGCCACCAACTCCACATTCACAGGCAACTTCAGCGCCACAGCCGTTTTCAGATAGCCCTCAATGCAAAGGCTCTAGACGCAAATATTGGTGTGAGAGCTAATTCAATCAAGGAAACACTGCATGTTGGTGAAGGGCATATTGAAGAAGGATCATCCGAGTGGTTCTTGTGGGAGAACAACTCCATTTGGCTCACTAACTTCACACACCATCAGGCTTCCAAGCAGCTCTCAAGGAAACTCAGTTTTCACACTCTATGCTTAGTGCCCTATGAGTGCCTAGGACTGAATTGAAGCTTGGTCAGCATCCCACACAAACGAATGCTCCACTTGCGGGTTTCACATGCCACCAACTCCACATTCACAGGCAACTTCAGCGCCACAGCCGTTTTCAGATAGCCCTCAATGCAAAGGCTCTAGACGCAAATATTGGTGTGAGAGCTAATTCAATCAAGGAAACACTGCATGTTGGTGAAGGGCATATTGAAGAAGGATCAGCCGAGTGGTTCTTGTGGGAGGACAACTCCATTTGGCTCACTAACTTCACACACTATCAGGCTTCCAAGCAGCTCTCAAGGAAACTCAGTTTTCACACTCTATGCTTAGTGCCCTTGGAGTGCATTATCTAGGAATGAACCTGGTAGAGCATCCCACACAAACGAATGCTCCACATGCGGGTTTCACAAGCCACCAACTCCACATTCACAGGCAACTTCAGCGCCACAGCCGTTTTCAGATAGCCCTCAATGCAAAGGCTCTAGACGCAAATATTGGTGTGAGAGCTAATTCAATCAAGGAAACACTGCATGTTGGTGAAGGGCATATTGAAGAAGGATCAGTCGAGTGGTTCTTGTGGGAGAACAACTCCATTTGGCTCACTAACTTCACACACCATCAGGCTTCCAAGCAGCTCTCAAGGAAACTCAGTTTTCACACTCTATGCTTAGTGCCGTATGAGTGCCTAGGACTGAATTGAAGCTTGGAGAGCATCCCACACAAACGAATGCTCCACATGCGGGTTTCACATGCCACCAACTCCACATTCACAGGCAACTTCAGCGCCACAGCCGTTTTCAGATAGCCCTCAATGCAAAGGCTCTAGACGCAAATATTGGTGTGAGAGCTAATTCAATCAAGGAAACACTGCATGTTGGTGAAGGGCATATTGAAGAAGGATCAGCCGAGTGGTTCTTGTGGAGGACAACTCCATTTGGCTCACTAACTTCACACACTATCAGGCTTCCAAGCAGCTCTCAAGGAAACTCAGTTTTCACACTCTATGCTTAGTGCCCTTGGAGTGCATTATCTAGGAATGAACCTGGTAGAGCATCCCACACAAACGAATGCTCCACATGCGGGTTTCACAAGCCACCAACTCCACATTCACAGGCAACTTCAGCGCCACAGCCGTTTTCAGATTAGCCCTCAATGCAAAGGCTCTAGACGCAAATATTGGTGTGAGAGCTAATTCAATCAAGGAAACACTGCATGTTGGTGAAGGGCATATTGAAGAAGGATCAGTCGAGTGGTTCTTGTGGGGAGAACAACTCCATTTGGCTCACTAACTTCACACACCATCAGGCTTCCAAGCAGCTCTCAAGGAAACTCAGTTTTCACACTCTATGCTTAGTGCCGTATGAGTGCCTAGGACTGAATTGAAGCTTGGAGAGCATCCCACACAAACGAATGCTCCACATGCGGGTTTCACATGCCACCAACTCCACATTCACAGGCAACTTCAGCGCCACAGCCGTTTTCAGATAGCCCTCAATGCAAAGGCTCTAGACGCAAATATTGGTGTGAGAGCTAATTCAATCAAGGAAACACTGCATGTTGGTGAAGGGCATATTGAAGAAGGATCAGCCGAGTGGTTCTTGTGGGAGAACAATTCCATTTGGCTCACTAACTTCACACACCATCAGGCTTCCAAGCAGCTCTCAAGGAAACTCAGTTATCACACTCTTTGCTTAGTGCCGTATGAGTGCCTAGGACTGAATTGCAGCTTGGAGAGCATCCCACACAAACGAATGCTACACATGCGGGTTTCACATGCCACCAACTCCACATTCACAGGCAACTTCAGCGCCACAGCCGTTTTCAGATAGCCCTCAATGCAAAGGCTCTAGACGCAAATATTGGTGTGAGAGCTAATTCAATCAAGGAAACACTGCATGTTGGTGAAGGGCATATTGAAGAAGGGTCAGCCGAGTGGTTCTTGTGGGAGAACAACTCCATTTGGCTCACTAACTTCACACACCATCAGGCTTCCAAGCAGCTCTCAAGGAAACTCAGGTTTCACACTCTATGCTTAGTGCCCTTTGTGTGAGTAGGACTGAAATGAAGCTTGGTCAGCATCCCACACAAACGAATGCTCCACATGCGGGTTTCACATGCCACCAACTCCACATTCACAGGCA
Source organism: Ochotona princeps (assembly GCF_030435755.1). Classification (NCBI taxonomy): domain Eukaryota; kingdom Metazoa; phylum Chordata; class Mammalia; order Lagomorpha; family Ochotonidae; genus Ochotona; species Ochotona princeps. The sequence goes on from NW_026700187.1 coordinate 38,065, forward strand.
ACTTCAGCGCCACAGCCGTTTTCAGATAGCCCTCAATGCAAAGGCTCTAGACGCAAATATTGGTGTGAGAGCTAATTCAATCAAGGAAACACTGCATGTTGGTGAAGGGCATATTGAAGAAGGATCAGCCGAGTGGTTCTTGTGGGAGAACAACTCCATTTGGCTCACTAAATTCACACACCATCAGGCTTCCAAGCAGCTCTCAAGGAAACTCAGTTTTCACACTCTATGCTTAGTGCCCTATGAGTGCATAGGACTGAATTGAAGCTTGGAGAGCATCCCAGATAAACGAATGCTACACATGCGGGTTTCACATGCCACCAACTCCACATTCACAGGCAACTTCAGCGCCACAGCCGTTTTCAGATAGCCCTCAATGCAAAGGCTCTAGACGCAAATATTGGTGTGAGAGCTAATTCAATCAAGGAAACACTGCATGTTGGTGAAGGGCATATTGAAGAAGGATCAGCCGAGTGGTTCTTGTGGGAGAACAACTCCATTTGGCTCACTAACTTCACACACCATCAGGCTTCCAAGCAGCTCTCAAGGAAACTCAGTTTTCACACTCTATGCTTAGTGCCGTATGAGTGCCTAGGACTGAATTGAAGCTTGGAGAGCATCCCACATAAACGAATGCTACACATGCGGGTTTCACATGCCCACCAACTCCAGATTCACAGGCAACTTCAGCGCCACAGTCGTTTTCAGATAGCCCTCAATGCAAAGGCTCTAGACGCAAATATTGGTGTGAGAGCTAATTCAATCAAGGAAACACTGCATGTTGGTGAAGGGCATATTGAAGAAGGATCAGCCGAGTGGTTCTTGTGGGAGAACAACTCCATTTGGCTCACTAACTTCACACACCATCAGGCTTCCAAGCAGCTCTCAAGGAAAACTCAGTTTTCACACTCTATGCTTAGTGCCCTTTGAGTGCATTATCTAGGAATGAACCTGGTAGAGCATCCCACACAAACGAATGCTCCACATGCGGGTTTCACATGCCACCAACTCCACATTCACAGGCAACTTCAGCGCCACAGCCGTTTTCAGATAGCCCTCAATGCAAAGGCTCTAGATGCAAATATTGGTGTGAGAGCTAATTCAATCAAGGAAACACTGCATGTTGGTGAAGTGCATATTGAAGAAGGATCAGCCGAGTGGTTCTTGTGGGAGAACAACTCCATTTGGCTCACTAACTTCACACACCATCAGGCTTCCAAGCAGCTCTCAAGGAAACTCAGTTTTCACACTCTATGCTTAGTGCCCTTTGAGTGCATTATCTAGGAATGAACCTGCTAGAGCATCCAACACAAACGAAATGCTACACATGCGGGTTTCACATGCCACCAACTCCACATTCACAGGCAACTTCAGCGCCACAGCCGTTTTCAGATAGCCCTCAATGCAAAGGCTCTAGATGGAAATATTGGTGTGAGAGCTAATTCAATCAAGGAAACACTGCATGTTGGTGAAGGGCATATTGAAGAAGGATCAGCCGAGTGGTTCTTGTGGGAGAACAACTCCATTTGGCTCACTAACTTCACACACCATCAGGCTTCCATGCAGCTCTCAAGGAAACTCAGTTTTCACACTCTATGCTTAGTGCCCTTTGAATGCCTAGGACTGAAATGAAGCTTGGTCAGCCTCCCACACAAACGAATGCTCCACATGCGGGTTTCACATGCCACCAACTCCACATTCACAGGCAACTTCAGCGCCACAGCCGTTTTCAGATAGCCCTCAATGCAAAGGCTCTAGATGCAAATATTGGTGTGAGAGCTAATTCAATCAAGAAAACACTGCATGTTGGTGAAGGGCATATTGAAGAAGGATCAGCCGAGTGGTTCTTGTGGGAGAACAACTCCATTTGGCTCACTAACTTCACACACCATCAGGCTTCCAAGCAGCTCTCAAGGAAACTCAGTTTTCACACTCTATGCTTAGTGCCCTATGAGTGCCTAGACTGAAATGAAGCTTGGTCAGCATCCCACACAAACGAATGCTCCACATGCGGGTTTTCACATGCCACCAACTCCACATTCACAGACAACTTCAGCGCCACAGCCGTTTTCAGATAGCCCTCAATGCAAAGGCTCTAGACACAAATATTGGTGTGAGAGCTAATTCAATCAAGGAAACACTGCATGTTGGTGAAGGGCATATTGAAGAAGGATCAGCCGAGTGGTTCTTGTGGGAGAACAACTCATTTGGCTCACTAACTTCACACACCATCAGGCTTCCAAGCAGCTCTCAAGGAAACTCAGTTTTCACACTCTATGTTTAGTGCCCTTTTCATGGCTAGGACTGAAATGAACCTGGTAGAGCATCCCACACAAACGAATGCTCCACATGCGGGTTTCACATGCCACCAACTCCACATTCACAGGCAACTTCAGCGCCACAGCCGTTTTCAGATAGCCCTCAATGCAAAGGCTCTAGACGCAAATATTGGTGTGAGAGCTAATTCAATCAAGGAAACACTGCATGTTGGTGAAGTGCATATTGAAGAAGGATCAGCCGAGTGGTTCTTGTGGGAGAACAACTCCATTTGGCTCACTAACTTCACAACACCATCAGGCTTCCAAGCAGCTCTCAAGGAAACTCAGTTTTCACACTCTATGCTTAGTGCCCTTTGTGTGCCTAGGACTGAAATGAAGCTTGGTCAGCATCCCACACAAACGAATGCTCCACATGCGGGTTTCACATGCCACCAACTCCACATTCACAGGCAACTTCAGCGCCACAGCCGTTTTCAGATAGTCCCTCAATGCAAAGGCTCTAGACGCAAATATTGGTGTGAGAGCTAATTCAATCAAGGAAACACTGCATGTTGGTGAAGGGCATATTGAAGAAGGATCAGCCGAGTGGTTCTTGTGGGAGAACAACTAAATTTGGCTCACTAACTTCACACACCATCAGGCTTCCAAGCAGCTCTCAAGGAAACTCAGTTTTCACACTCTATGCTTAGTGCCCTTTGTGTGCCTAGTACTGAAATGAAGCTTGGTGAGCATCCCACACAAACGAATGCTCCACATGCGGGTTTCACATGCCACCAATTCCACATTCACAGGCAACTTCAGCGCCACAGCCGTTTTCAGATAGTCCTCAATGCAAAGGCTCTAGACGCAAATATTGGTGTGAGAGCTAATTCAATCAAGGAAACACTGCATGTTGGTGAAGGGCATATTGAAGAAGGATCAGCTGAGTGGTTCTTGTGGGAGAACAACTCCATTTGGCTCACTAACTTCACACACCATCAGGCTTCCAAGCAGCTCTCAAGGAAACTCAGTTTTCACACTCTATGCTTAGTGCCCTTTGTGTGAGTAGGACTGAAATGAAGCTTGGTCAGCATCCCACACAAACGAATGCTCCACATGCGGGTTTCACATGCCACCAACTCCACATTCACAGGCAACTTCAGCGCCACAGCCGTTTTCAGATAGTCCTCAATGCAAAGGCTCTAGACGCAAATATTGGTGTGAGAGCTAATTCAATCAAGGAAACACTGCATGTTGGTGAAGGGCATATTGAAGAAGGATCAGCCGAGTGGTTCTTGTGGGAGAACAACTCCATTTGGCTCACTAACTTCACACACCATCAGGCTTCCAAGCAGCTCTCAAGGAAACTCAGTTTTCACACTCTATGCTTAGTGCCCTTTGAGGGCATAGGACTGAATTGAAGCTTGGAGAGCATCCCACACAAATGAATGCTCCACATGCGGGTTTCACATGCCACCAACTCCCCATTCACAGGCAACTTCAGCGCCACAGCCGTTTTCAGATAGCCCTCAATGCAAAGGCTCTAGACGCAAATATTGGTTTGAGAGCTAATTCAATCAAGGAAACACTGCATGTTGGTGAAGGGCATATTGAAGAAGGATCAGCCGAGTGGTTCTTGTGGGAGAACAACTCCATTTGGCTCAGTAACTTCACACACCATCAGGCTTCCAAGCAGCTCTCAAGGAAACTCAGTTTTCACACTCTATGCTTAGTGCTCTTTGAGTGCATTATCTAGGAATGAACCTGGTAGAGCATCCCACACAAACGCATGCTCCACATGCGGGTTTCACATGCCACCAACTCCACATTCACAGGCAACTTCAGAGCCACATCCGTTTTCAGATAGCCCTCAATGCAAAGGCTCTAGACGCAAATATTGGTGTGAGAGCTAATTCAATCAAGGAAACACTGCATGTTGGTGAAGGGCATATTGAAGAAGGATCAGCCGAGTGGTTCTTGTGGGAGAACAACTCCATTTGGCTCACTAACTTCACACACCATCAGGCTTCCAAGCAGCTCTCAAGGAAACTCAGTTTTCACACTCTATGCTTAGTGCCCTTTTCATGGCTAGGACTGAAATGAACCTGGTAGAGCATCCCACACAAACGAATGCTCCACATGCGGGTTTCACATGCCACCAACTCCACATTCACAGGCAACTTCAGCGCCACAGTCGTTTTCAGATAGCCCTCAATGCAAAGGCTCTAGACGCAAATATTGGTGTGAGAGCTAATTCAATCAAGGAAACACTGCATGTTGGTGAAGGGCATATTGAAGAAGGATCAGCCGAGTGGTTCTTGTGGGAGAACAACTCCATTTGGCTCACTAACTTCACACACCATCAGGCTTCCAAGCAGCTCTCAAGGAAACTCAGTTTTCACACTCTATGCTTAGTGCCGTATGAGTGCCTAGGACTGAATTGAAGCTTGGAGAGAATCCCACACAAACGAATGCTACACATGCGGGTTTCACATGCCACCAACTCCACATTCACAGGCAACTTCAGCGCCACAGACATTTTCAGATAGCCCTCAATGCAAAGGCTCTAGACGCAAATATTGGTGTGAGAGCTAATTCAATCAAGGAAACACTGCATGTTGGTGAAGGGCATATTGAAGAAGGATCAGCCGAGTGGTTCTTGTGGGAGAACAACTACATTTGGCTCACTAACTTCACACACCATCAGGCTTCCAAGCAGCTCTCAAGGAAACTCAGTTTTCACACTCTATGCTTAGTGCCCTATGAGTGCCTAGGACTGAATTGAAGCTTGGTCAGCATCCCACACAAACGAATGCTCCACTTGTGGGTTTCACATGCCACCAACTCGACATTCACAGGCAACTTCAGCGCCACAGCCGTTTTCAGATAGCCCTCAATGCAAAGGCTCTAGACGCAAATATTGGTGTGAGAGCTAATTCAATCAAGGAAACACTGCATGTTGGTGAAGGGCATATTGAAGAAGGATCAGCCGAGTGGTTCTTGTGGGAGGACAACTCCATTTGGCTCACTAACTTCACACACCATCAGGCTTCCAAGCAGCTCTCAAGGAAACTCAGTTTTCACACTCTATGCTTAGTGCCCTTTGAGTGCATTATCTAGGAATGAACCTGGTAGAGCATCCCACACAAACGAATGCTCCACATGCGGGTTTCACATGCCACCAACTCCACATTCACAGGCAACTTCAGCGCCACAGCCGTTTTCAGATAGCCATCAATGCAAAGGCTCTAGACGCAAATATTGGTGTGAGAGCTAATTCAATCAAGGAAACACTGCATGTTGGTGAAGGGCATATTGAAGAAGGATCAGCCGAGTGGTTCTTGTGGGAGAACAACTCCATTTGGCTCACTAACTTCACACACCATCAGGCTTCCAAGCAGCTCTCAAGGAAACTCAGTTTTCACACTCTATGCTTAGTGCCCTTTTCATGGCTAGGACTGAAATGAACCTGGTAGAGCATCCCACACAAACGAATGCTCCACATGCGGGTTTCACATGCCACCAACTCCACATTCACAGGCAACTTCAGCGCCACAACCGTTTTCAGATAGCCCTCAATGCAAAGGCTCTAGACGCAAATATTGGTGTGAGAGCTAATTCAATCAAGGAAACACTGCATGTTGGTGAAGGGCATATTGAAGAAGGATCAGCCGAGTGGTTCTTGTGGGAGAACAACTCCATTTGGCTCACTAACTTCACACACCATCAGGTTTCCAAGCAGCTCTCAAGGAAACTCAGTTTTCACACTCTATGCTTAGTGCCCTTTGAGTGCATTATCTAGGAATGAACCTGGTAGAGCATCCCACACAAACGAATGCTCCACATGCGGGTTTCACATGCCACCAACTCCACATTCACAGGCAACTTCAGCGCCACAGCCGTTTTCAGATAGCCCTCAATGCAAAGGCTCTAGATGCAAATATTGGTGTGAGAGCTAATTCAATCAAGAAAACACTGCATGTTGGTGAAGGGCATATTGAAGAAGGATCAGCCGAGTGGTTCTTGTGGGAGAACAACTCCATTTGGCTCACTAACTTCACACACCATCAGGCTTCCAAGCAGCTCTCAAGGAAACTCAGTTTTCACACTCTATGCTTAGTGCCCTATGAGTGCCTAGACTGAAATGAAGCTTGGTCAGCATCCCACACAAATGAATGCTCCACATGCGGGTTTCACATGCCACCAACTCCACATTCACAGACAACTTCAGCGCCACAGCCGTTTTCAGATAGCTCTCAATGCAAAGGCTCTAGACACAAATATTGGTGTGAGAGCTAATTCAATCAAGGAAACGCTGCATGTTGGTGAAGGGCATATTGAAGAAGGATCAGCCGAGTGGTTCTTGTGGGAGAACAACTCCATTTGGCTCACTAACTTCACACACCATCAGGCTTCCAAGCAGCTCTCAAGGAAACTCAGTTTTCACACTCTATGCTTAGTGCCCTTTTCATGGCTAGGACTGAAATGAACCTGGTAGAGCATCCCACACAAACGAATGCTCCACATGCGGGTTTCACATGCCACCAACTCCACATTCACAGGCAACTTCAGCGCCACAGCTGTTTTCAGATAGCCCTCAATGCAAAGGCTCTAGACGCAAATATTGGTGTGAGAGCTAATTCAATCAAGGAAACACTGCATGTTGGTGAAGTGCATATTGAAGAAGGATCAGCCGAGTGGTTCTTGTGGGAGAACAAATCCATTTGGCTCACTAACTTCACACACCATCAGGCTTCCAAGCAGCTCTCAAGGAAACTCAGTTTTCACACTCTATGCTTAGTGCCCTTTGAGTGCATTATCTAGAAATTAACCTGGTAGTGCATTCCACACAAACGAATGCTCCACATGCGGGTTTCACATGCCACCAACTCCACATTCACAGGCAACTTCAGCGCCACAGCCGTTTTCAGATAGCCCTCAATGCAAAGGCTCTAGACGCAAATATTGGTGTGAGAGCTAATTCAATCAAGGAAACACTGCATGTTGGTGAAGGGCATATTGAAGAAGGATCAGCCGAGTGGTTCTTGTGGGACAACAACTCCATTTGGCTCACTAACTTCACACACCATCAGGCTTCCAAGCAGCTCTCAAGGAAACTCAGTTTTCACACTCTATGCTTAGTGCCCTTTGTGTGCCTAGGACTGAAATGAAGCTTGGTCAGCATCCCACACAAACGAATGCTCCACATGCGGGTTTCACATGCCACCAACTCCACATTCACAGGCAACTTCAGCGCCACAGCCGTTTTCAGATAGTCCTCAATGCAAAGGCTCTAGACGCAAATATTGGTGTGAGAGCTAATTCAATCAAGGAAACACTGCATGTTGGTGAAGGGAATATTGAAGAAGGATCAGCCGAGTGGTTCTTCTGGGAGAACAACTAAATTTGGCTCACTAACTTCACACACCATCAGGCTTCCAAGCAGCTCTCAAGGAAACTCAGTTTTCACACTCTATGCTTAGTGCCCTTTGTGTGCCTAGTACTGAAATGAAGCTTGGTCAGCATCCCACACAAACGAATGCTCCACATGCGGGTTTCACATGCCACCAACTCCACATTCACAGGCAACTTCAGCGCCACAGCCGTTTTCAGATAGTCCTCAATGCAAAGGCTCTAGACGCAAATATTGGTGTGAGAGCTAATTCAATCAAGGAAACACTGCATGTTGGTGAAGGGCATATTGAAGAAGGATCAGCTGAGTGGTTCTTGTGGGAGAACAACTCCATTTGGCTCACTAACTTCACACACCATCAGGCTTCCAAGCAGCTCTCAAGGAAACTCAGGTTTCACACTCTATGCTTAGTGCCCTTTGTGTGAGTAGGACTGAAATGAAGCTTGGTCAGCATCCCACACAAACGAATGCTCCACATGCGGGTTTCACATGCCACCAACTCCACATTCACAGGCAACTTCAGCGCCACAGCCGTTTTCAGATAGCCCTCAATGCAAAGGCTCTAGACGCAAATATTGGTGTGAGAGCTAATTCAATCAAGGAAACACTGCATGTTGGTGAAGGGCATATTGAAGAAGGATCAGCCGAGTGGTTCTTGTGGGAGAACAACTCCATTTGGCTCACTAACTTCACACACCATCAGGCTTCCAAGCAGCTCTCAAGGAAACTCAGTTTTCACACTCTATGCTTAGTGCACTTTGAGTGCATTATCTAGGAATGAACATGGTAGAGCATCCCACACAAACGAATGCTCCACATGCGGGTTTCACATGCCACCAACTCCACACTCACAGGCAACTTCAGCGCCACAGACATTTTCAGATAGCCCTCAATGCAAAGGCTCTAGACGCAAATATTGGTGTGAGAGCTAATTCAATCAAGGAAACACTGCATGTTGGTGAAGGGCATATTGAAGAAGGATCAGCCGAGTGGTTCTTGTGGGAGAACAACTCCATTTGGCTCAGTAACTTCACACACCATCAGGCTTCCAAGCAGCTCTCAAGGAAACTCAGTTTTCACACTCTATGCTTAGTGCCCTTTGAGTGCATTATCTAGGAATGAACCTGGTAGAGCATCCCACACAAACGCATGCTCCACATGCGGGTTTCACATGCCACCAACTCCACATTCACAGACAACTTCAGAGCCACATCCGTTTTCAGATAGCCCTCAATGCAAAGGCTCTAGACGCAAATATTGGTGTGAGAGCTAATTCAATCAAGGAAACACTGCATGTTGGTGAAGGGCATATTGAAGAAGGATCAGCCGAGTGGTTCTTGTGGGAGAACAACTCCATTTGGCTCACTAACTTCACACACCATCAGGCTTCCAAGCAGCTCTCAAGGAAACTCAGTTTTCACACTCTATGCTTAGTGCCCTTTTCATGGCTAGGACTGAAATGAACCTGGTAGAGCATCCCACATAAACGAATGCTCCACATGCGGGTTTCACATGCCACCAACTCCACATTCACAGGCAACCTCAGCGCCACAGCCGTTTTCAGATAGCCCTCAATGCAAAGGCTCTAGACGCAAATATTGGTGTGAGAGCTAATTCAATCAAGGAAACACTGCATGTTGGTGAAGTGCATATTGAAGAAGGATCAGCCGAGTGGTTCTTGTGGGAGAACAACTCCATTTGGCTCACTAACTTCACACAACGAATGCTCCACATGCGGGTTTCACATGCCACCAACTCCACATTCACAGGCAACTTCAGCGCCACAGCCGTTTTCAGATAACCCTCAATGCAAAGGCTCTAGACGCAAATATTGATGTGAGAGCTAATTCAATCAAGGAAACACTGCATGTTGGTGAAGGGCATATTGAAGAAGGATCAGCCGAGTGGTTCTTGTGGGAGAACAACTCCATTTGGCTCACTAACTTCACACACCATCAGGCTTCCAAGCAGCTCTCAAGGAAACTCAGTTTTCACACTCTATGCTTAGTGACCTTTGTGTGCCTAGGACTGAAATGAAGCTTGGTCAGCATCCCACACAAACGCATGCTCCACATGCGGGTTTCACATGCCACCAACTCCACATTCACAGGCAACTTCAGCGCCACAGCCGTTTTCAGATAGCCCTCAATGCAAAGGCTCTAGACGCAAATATTGGTGTGAGAGCTAATTCAATCAAGGAAACACTGCATGTTGGTGAAGGGCATATTGAAGAAGGATCAGCCGAGTGGTTCTTGTGGGAGAACAACTCCATTTGGCTCACTAACTTCACACACCATCAGGCTTCCAAGCAGCTCTCAAGGAAACTCAGTTTTCACACTCTATGCTTAGTGCCCTTTGAGTGCCTAGGACTGAATTGAAGCTTGGAGAGCATTCCACATAAACGAATGCTACACATGCGGGTTTCACATGCCACCAACTCCACATTCACAGGCAACTTCAGCGCCACAGCCATTTTCAGATAGCCCTCAATGCAAAGGCTCTAGATGCAAATATTGGTGTGAGAGCTAATTCAATCAAGGAAACACTGCATGTTGGTGAAGGGCATATTGAAGAAGGATCAGCCGAGTGGTTCTTGTGGGAGAACAACTCCATTTGGCTCACTAACTTCACACACCATCAGGCTTCCAAGCAGCTCTCAAGGAAACTCAGTTTTCACACTCTATGCTTAGTGCCCTATGAGTGCCTAGGACTGAATTGAAGCTTGGAGAGCATCCCACATAAACGAATGCTCCACATGCGGGTTTCACATGCCACCAACTCCACATTCACAGGCAACTTCAGCGCCACAGACATTTTCAGATAGCCCTCAATGCAAAGGCTCTAGACGCAAATATTGGTGTGAGAGCTAATTCAATCAAGGAAACACTGCATGTTGGTGAAGGGCATATTGAAGAAGGATCAGCCGAGTGGTTCTTGTGGGAGAACAACTCCATTTGGCTCACTAACTTCACACACCATCAGGCTTCCAAGCAGCTCTCAAGGAAACTCAGTTTTCACACTCTATGCTTAGTGCCCTTTGAGTGCATTATCTAGGAATGAACCTGGTAGAGCATCCCACACAAACGCATGCTCCACATGCGGGTTTCACATGCCACCAACTCCACATTCACAGACAACTTCAGAGCCACATCCGTTTTCAGATAGCCCTCAATGCAAAGGCTCTAGACGCAAATATTGGTGTGAGAGCTAATTCAATCAAGGAAACACTGCATGTTGGTGAAGGGCATATTGAAGAAGGATCAGCCGAGTGGTTCTTGTGGGAGAACAACTCCATTTGGCTCACTAACTTCACACACCATCAGGCTTCCAAGCAGCTCTCAAGGAAACTCAGTTTTCACACTCTATGCTTAGTGCCCTTTTCATGGCTAGGACTGAAATGAACCTGGTAGAGCATCCCACATAAACGAATGCTCCACATGCGGGTTTCACATGCCACCAACTCCACATTCACAGGCAACTTCAGCGCCACAGCCGTTTTCAGATAGCCCTCAATGCAAAGGCTCTAGACGCAAATATTGGTGTGAGAGCTAATTCAATCAAGGAAACACTGCATGTTGGTGAAGTGCATATTGAAGAAGGATCAGCCGAGTGGTTCTTGTGGGAGAACAACTCCATTTGGCTCACTAACTTCACACACCATCAGGCTTCCAAGCAGCTCTCAAGGAAACTCAGTTTTCACACTCTATGCTTAGTGCCCTTTGAGTGCATAGGACTGAATTGAAGCTTGGAGAGCATCCCACATAAACGAATGCTCCACATGCGGGTTTCACATGCCACCAACTCCACATTCACAGGCAACTTCAGCGCCACAGCCGTTTTCAGATAACCCTCAATGCAAAGGCTCTAGACGCAAATATTGATGTGAGAGCTAATTCAATCAAGGAAACACTGCATGTTGGTGAAGGGCATATTGAAGAAGGATCAGCCGAGTGGTTCTTGTGGGAGAACAACTCCATTTGGCTCACTAACTTCACACACCATCAGGCTTCCAAGCAGCTCTCAAGGAAACTCAGTTTTCACACTCTATGCTTAGTGCCCTTTGTGTGCCTAGGACTGAAATGAAGCTTGGAGACCATCCCACACAAACGAATGCTCCACATGCGGGTTTCACATGCCACCAACTCCACATTCACAGGCAACTTCAGCGCCACAGCCGTTTTCAGATAGCCCTCAATGCAAAGGCTCTAGACGCAAATATTGGTGTGAGAGCTAATTCAATCAAGGAAACACTGCATGTTGGTGAAGGGCATATTGAAGAAGGATCAGCCGAGTGGTTCTTGTGGGACAACAACTCCATTTGGCTCACTAACTTCACACACCATCAGGCTTCCAAGCAGCTCTCAAGGAAACTCAGTTTTCACACTCTATGCTTAGTGCCCTTTGAGTGCCTAGGACTGAATTGAAGCTTGGAGAGCATTCCACATAAACGAATGCTACACATGCGGGTTTCACATGCCACCAACTCCACATTCACAGGCAACTTCAGCGCCACAGCCATTTTCAGATAGCCCTCAATGCAAAGGCTCTAGATGCAAATATTGGTGTGAGAGCTAATTCAATCAAGGAAACACTGCATGTTGGTGAAGGGCATATTGAAGAAGGATCAGCCGAGTGGTTCTTGTGGGAGAACAACTCCATTTGGCTCACTAACTTCACACACCATCAGGCTTCCAAGCAGCTCTCAAGGAAACTCAGTTTTCACACTCTATGCTTAGTGCCCTATGAGTGCCTAGGACTGAATTGAAGCTTGGAGAGCATCCCACATAAACGAATGCTCCACATGCGGGTTTCACATGCCACCAACTCCACATTCACAGGCAACTTCAGCGCCACAGCCGTTTTCAGATAGCCCTCAATGCAAAGGCTCTAGACGCAAATATTGGTGTGAGAGCTAATTCAATCAAGGAAACACTGCATGTTGGTGAAGGGCATATTGAAGAAGGATCAGCCGAGTGGTTCTTGAGGGAGAACAACTCCATTTGGCTCACTAACTTCACACACCATCAGGCTTCCAAGCAGCTCTCAAGCAAACTCAGTTTTCACACTCTATGCTTAGTGCCCTTTGTGTGCCTAGGACTGAAATGAAGCTTGGTCAGCATCCCACACAAACGCATGCTCCACATGCGGGTTTCACATGCCACCAACTCCACATTCACAGGCAACTTCAGCGCCACAGCCGTTTTCAGATAGCCCTCAATGCAAAGGCTCTAGACGCAAATATTGGTGTGAGAGCTAATTCAATCAAGGAAACACTGCATGTTGGTGAAGGGCATATTGAAGAAGGATCAGCCGAGTGGTTCTTGTGGGAGAACAACTCCATTTGGCTCACTAACTTCACACACCATCAGGCTTCCAAGCAGCTCTCAAGGAAACTCAGTTTTCACACTCTATGCTTAGTGCCGTATGAGTGCCTAGGACTGAATTGAAGATTGGAGAGCATTCCACATAAACGAATGCTACACATGCGGGTTTCACATGCCACCAACTCCACATTCACAGGCAACTTCAGCGCCACAGCCGTTTTCAGATAGCCCTCAATGCAAAGGCTCTAGACGCAAATATTGGTGTGAGAGCTAATTCAATCAAGGAAACACTGCATGTTGGTGAAGGGCATATTGAAGAAAGATCAGCCGAGTGGTTCTTGTGGGAGAACAACTCCATTTGGCTCACTAACTTCACACACCATCAGGCTTCCAAGCAGCTCTCAAGGAAACTCAGTTTTCACACTCTATGCTTAGTGCCCTTTTCATGGCAAGGACTGAAATGAACCTGGTAGAGCATCCCACACAAACGAATGCTCCACATGCGGGTTTCACATGCCACCAACTCCACATTCACAGGCAACTTCAGCGCCACAGTCGTTTTCAGATAGCCCTCAATGCAAAGGCTCTAGACGCAAATATTGGTGTGAGAGCTAATTCAATCAAGGAAACACTGCATGTTGGTGAAGGGCATATTGAAGAAGGATCAGCCGAGTGGTTCTTGTGGGAGAACAACTCCATTTGGCTCACTAACTTCACACACCATCAGGCTTCCAAGCAGCTCTCAAGGAAACTCAGTTTTCACACTCTATGCTTAGTGCCGTATTAGTGCCTAGGACTGAATTGAAGCTTGGAGAGCATCCCACACAAACGAATGCTACACATGCGGGTTTCACATGCCACCAACTCCACATTCACAGGCAACTTCAGCGCCACAGCCGTTTTCAGATAGCCCTCAATGCAAAGGCTCTAGACGCAAATATTGGTGTGAGAGCTAATTCAATCAAGGAAACACTGCATGTTGGTGAAGGGCATATTGAAGAAGGATCAGCCGAGTGGTTCTTGTGGGAGAACAACTCCATTTGGCTCACTAACTTCACACACCATCAGGCTTCCAAGCAGCTCTCAAGGAAACTCAGTTTTCACACTCTATGCTTAGTGCCGTATGAGTGCCTAGGACTGAATTGAAGCTTGGTCCGCATCCCACACAAACGAATGCTCCACTTGCGGGTTTCACATGCCACCTACTCCACATTCACAGGCAACTTCAGCGCCACAGCCATTTTCAGATAGCCCTCAATGCAAAGGCTCTAGACGCAAATATTGGTGTGAGAGCTAATTCAATCAAGGAAACACTGCATGTTGTTGAAGGGCATATTGAAGAAGGATCAGCCGAGTGGTTCTTGTGGGAGGACAACTCCATTTGGCTCACTAACTTCACACACCATCAGGCTTCCAAGCAGCTCTCAAGGAAACTCAGTTTTCACACTCTATGCTTAGTGCCCTTGGAGTGCATTATCTAGGAATGAACCTGGTAGAGCATCCCACACAAACGAATGCTCCACATGCGGGTTTCACAAGCCACCAACTCCACATTCACAGGCAACTTCAGCGCCACAGCCGTTTTCAGATAGCCCTCAATGCAAAGGCTCTAGACGCAAATATTGGTGTGAGAGCTAATTCAATCAAGGAAACACTGCATGTTGGTGAAGGGCATATTGAAGAAGGATCAGTCGAGTGGTTCTTGTGGGAGAACAACTCCATTTGGCTCACTAACTTCACACACCATCAGGCTTCCAAGCAGCTCTCAAGGAAACTCAGTTTTCACACTCTATGCTTAGTGCCGTATGAGTGCCTAGGACTGAATTGAAGCTTGGAGAGCATCCCACACAAACGAATGCTCCACATGCGGGTTTCACATGCCACCAACTCCACATTCACAGGCAACTTCAGCGCCACAGCCGTTTTCAGATAGCCCTCAATGCAAAGGCTCTAGACGCAAATATTGGTGTGAGAGCTAATTCAATCAAGGAAACACTGCATGTTGGTGAAGGGCATATTGAAGAAGGATCAGCCGAGTGGTTCTTGTGGGAGAACAACTCCATTTGGCTCACTAAATTCACACACCATCAGGCTTCCAAGCAGCTCTCAAGGAAACTCAGTTTTCACACTCTATGCTTAGTGCCGTATGAGTGCCTAGGACTGAATTGAAGCTTGGAGAGCATTCCACATAAACGAATGCTACACATGCGGGTTTCACATGCCACCAACTCCACATTCACAGGCAACTTCAGCGCCACAGCCGTTTTCAGATAGCCCTCAATGCAAAGGCTCTAGACGCAAATATTGGTGTGAGAGCTAATTCAATCAAGGAAACACTGCATGTTGGTGAAGGGCATATTGAAGAAGGATCAGCCGAGTGGTTCTTGTGGGAGAACAACTCCATTTGGCTCACTAACTTCACACACCATCAGGCTTCCAAGCAGCTCTCAAGGAAACTCAGTTTTCACACTCTATGCTTAGTGCCGTATGAGTGCCTAGGACTGAATTGAAGCTTGGAGAGCATCCCACACAAACGAATGCTCCACATGCGGGTTTCACATGCCACCAACTCCACATTCACAGGCAACTTCAGCGCCACAGCCGTTTTCAGATAGCCCTCAATGCAAAGGCTCTAGACGCAAATATTGGTGTGAGAGCTAATTCAATCAAGGAAACACTGCATGTTGGTGAAGGGCATATTGAAGAAGGATCAGCCGAGTGGTTCTTGTGGGAGAACAACTCCATTTGGCTCACTAAATTCACACACCATCAGGCTTCCAAGCAGCTCTCAAGGAAACTCAGTTTTCACACTCTATGCTTAGTGCCGTATGAGTGCCTAGGACTGAATTGAAGCTTGGAGAGCATTCCACATAAACGAATGCTACACATGCGGGTTTCACATGCCACCAACTCCACATTCACAGGCAACTTCAGCGCCACAGCCGTTTTCAGATAGCCCTCAATGCAAAGGCTCTAGACGCAAATATTGGTGTGAGAGCTAATTCAATCAAGGAAACACTGCATGTTGGTGAAGGGCATATTGAAGAAGGATCAGCCGAGTGGTTCTTGTGGGAGAACAACTCCATTTGGCTCACTAACTTCACACACCATCAGGCTTCCAAGCAGCTCTCAAGGAAACTCAGTTTTCACACTCTATGCTTAGTGCCCTATGAGTGCCTAGGACTGAATTGAAGCTTGGAGAGCATCCCACATAAACGAATGCTCCACATGCGGGTTTCACATGCCACCAACTCCACATTCACAGGCAACTTCAGCGCCACAGTCGTTTTCAGATAGCCCTCAATGCAAAGGCTCTAGACGCAAATATTGGTGTGAGAGCTAATTCAATCAAGGAAACACTGCATGTTGGTGAAGGGCATATTGAAGAAGGATCAGCCGAGTGGTTCTTGTGGGAGAACAACTCCATTTGGCTCACTAACTTCACACACCATCAGGCTTCCAAGCAGCTCTCAAGGAAACTCAGTTTTCACACTCTATGCTTAGTGCCGTATGAGTGCCTAGGACTGAATTGAAGCTTGGAGAGAATCCCACACAAACGAATGCTACACATGCGGGTTTCACATGCCACCAACTCCACATTCACAGGCAACTTCAGCGCCACAGCCGTTTTCAGATAGCCCTCAATGCAAAGGCTCTAGACGCAAATATTGGTGTGAGAGCTAATTCAATCAAGGAAACACTGCATGTTGGTGAAGGGCATATTGAAGAAGGATCAGCCGAGTGGTTCTTGTGGGAGAACAACTCCATTTGGCTCACTAACTTCACACACCATCAGGCTTCCAAGCAGCTCTCAAGGAAACTCAGTTTTCACACTCTATGCTTAGTGCCCTATGAGTGCCTAGGACTGAATTGAAGCTTGGTCAGCATCCCACACAAACGAATGCTCCACTTGCGGGTTTCACATGCCACCAACTCCACATTCACAGGCAACTTCAGCGCCACAGCCGTTTTCAGATAGCCCTCAATGCAAAGGCTCTAGACGCAAATATTGGTGTGAGAGCTAATTCAATCAAGGAAACACTGCATGTTGGTGAAGGGCATATTGAAGAAGGATCAGCCGAGTGGTTCTTGTGGGAGAACAACTCCATTTGGCTCACTAACTTCACACACCATCAGGCTTCCAAGCAGCTCTCAAGGAAACTCAGTTTTCACACTCTATGCTTAGTGCCCTTTGAGTGCATTATCTAGGAATGAACCTGGTAGAGCATCCCACACAAACGAATGCTACACATGCGGGTTTCACATGCCACCAACTCCACATTCACAGGCAACTTCAGCGCCACAGCCGTTTTCAGATAGCCCTCAATGCAAAGGCTCTAGACGCAAATATTGGTGTGAGAGCTAATTCAATCAAGGAAACACTGCATGTTGGTGAAGGGCATATTGAAGAAGGATCAGCCAAGTGGTTCTTGTGGGAGAACAACTCCATTTGGCTCACTAACTTCACACACCATCAGGCTTCCAAGCAGCTCTCAAGGAAACTCAGTTTTCACACTCTATGCTTAGTGCCCTTTTCATGGCAAGGACTGAAATGAACCTGGTAGAGCATCCCACACAAACGAATGCTCCACATGCGGGTTTCACATGCCACCAACTCCACATTCACAGGCAACTTCAGCGCCACAGCCGTTTTCAGATAGCCCTCAATGCAAAGGCTCTAGACGCAAATATTGGTGTGAGAGCTAATTCAATCAAGGAAACACTGCATGTTGGTGAAGGGCATATTGAAGAAGGATCAGCCGAGTGGTTCTTGTGGGAGAACAACTCCATTTGGCTCACTAACTTCACACACCATCAGGCTTCCAAGCAGCTCTCAAGGAAACTCAGTTTTCACACTGTATGCTTAGTGCCCTTTTCATGGCTAGGACTGAAATGAACCTGGTAGAGCATCCCACACAAACGAATGCTCCACATGCGGGTTTCACATGCCACCAACTCCACATTCACAGGCAACTTCAGCGCCACAGCCGTTTTCAGATAGCCCTCAATGCAAAGGCTCTAGACGCAAATATTGGTGTGAGAGCTAATTCAATCAAGGAAACACTGCATGTTGGTGAAGGGCATATTGAAGAAGGATCAGCCGAGTGGTTCTTGTGGGAGGACAACTCCATTTGGCTCACTAACTTCACACACCATCAGGCTTCCAAGCAGCTCTCAAGGAAACTCAGTTTTCACACTCTATGCTTAGTGCCCTTTGAGTGCATTATCTAGGAATGAACCTGGTAGAGCATCCCACACAAACGAATGCTCCACATGCGGCTTTCACATGCCACCAACTCCACATTCACTGGCAACTTCAGCGCCACAGCCGTTTTCAGATAGCCCTCAATGCAAAGGCTCTAGACGCAAATATTGGTGTGAGAGCTAATTCAATCAAGGAAACACTGCATGTTGGTGAAGGGCATATTGAAGAAGGATCAGCCGAGTGGTTCTTGTGGGAGAACAACTCCATTTGGCTCACTAACTTCACACACCATCAGGCTTCCAAGCAGCTCTCAAGGAAACTCAGTTTTCACACTCTATGCTTAGTGCCCTATGAGTGCCTAGACTGAAATGAAGCTTGGTCAGCATCCCACACAAACGAATGCTCCACATGCGGGTTTCACATGCCACCAACTCCACATTCACAGGCAACTTCAGCGCCACAGCCGTTTTCAGATAGCCCTCAATGCAAAGGCTCTAGACACAAATATTGGTGTGAGAGCTAATTCAATCAAGGAAACACTGCATGTTGGTGAAGGGCATATTGAAGAAGGATCAGCCGAGTGGTTCTTGTGGGAGAACAACTCCATTTGGCTCACTAACTTCACACACCATCAGGCTTCCAAGCAGCTCTCAAGGAAACTCAGTTTTCACACTCTATGCTTAGTGCCCTTTGAGTGCATTATCTAGGAATGAACCTGGTAGAGCATCCCACACAAACGAATGCTCCACATGCGGGTTTCACAAGCCACCAACTCCACATTCACAGGCAACTTCAGCGCCACAGCCATTTTCAGATAGCCCTCAATGCAAAGGCTCTAGACGCAAATATTGGTGTGAGAGCTAATTCAATCAAGGAAACACTGCATGTTGGTGAAGGGCATATTGAAGAAGGATCAGCCGAGTGGTTCTTGTGGGAGAACAACTCCATTTGGCTCACTAACTTCACACACCATCAGGCTTCCAAGCAGCTCTCAAGGAAACTCAGTTTTCACACTCTATGCTTAGTGCCCTTTGAGTGCATTATCTAGGAATGAACCTGGTAGAGCATCCCACACAAACGAATGCTCCACATGCGGGTTTCACAAGAAACCAACTCCACATTCACAGGCAACTTCAGCGCCACAGCCATTTTCAGATAGCCCTCAATGCAAAGGCTCTAGACGCAAATATTGGTGTGAGAGCTAATTCAATCAAGGAAACACTGCATGTTGGTGAAGGGCATATTGAAGAAGGATCAGCCGAGTGGTTCTTGTGGGAGAACAACTCCATTTGGCTCACTAACTTCACACACCATCAGGCTTCCAAGCAGCTCTCAAGGAAACTCAGTTTTCACACTGTATGCTTAGTGCCCTTTTCATGGCTAGGACTGAAATGAACCTGGTAGAGCATCCCACACAAACGAATGCTCCACATGCGGGTTTCACATGCCACCAACTC